>NC_040915.2:58639065-58915785 GCF_004126475.2 Phyllostomus discolor | reverse complement strand
CTTGCCCTGAATAATGACGACAGTCCTCTGCCCTCTGTCCCTATCGAAGTTCTCAATTTCGTCGTTTCTTTAGTGCACCTCCGAGTATCAGCTGGCTAGTCACTGACCGAAGAGCAGTGTCGTCATGGAGACCTGGCCTCCATGTGCCTCTGTGATCACCTCGGCTCATCTCAGGGTGCTCTTCTCAGAACTCTCTTCCTCCCAGCAATCCACTGCACGGGACAACTGCGACTTGTACCATGTAATCGAGGCCAGTATTCCAGTGTTAACAACATGTGCTCTTGTGAAAACATCCAAATCCTCACCCATGTATGTCTGCCCTTAGTCACAAACATCATGAATGAGACACAGCGCGGGTCAATCAGGCCTCACTGGCCCAATTCTCTCTCACCCTCAGCCCCACCCCCACACAGCACAGGCACCTCCCCCTATGGGTGCTCCTGTCCATGCTTTGGTTTTTCCACCATAGTGCATCTCCAGGGACTAGTAGCAACAAGCAGGTATAAGGCTGTAATAAAAAATTTACACCTTTTCCTTTAAAGTAGGAAGGCCTTTTGAATTGTTTCTGGATGAAAATAAAGATGCGCAGAGCCAAGCCCTGAGAAATGTCCAGTCTTGGAGAGCCCAGACCATTGCTTTTCAGACACCCCACAGCACCCTCTGCTGGGCCCACAACCACAAACCACCCCCATGACCCTCCTGAGCTCCCTGGGCATGAGAACCCTGAATACACGGATCCCCAGGACCACCCCGGTCAGGGGGCCTGCAAGGTCAGGGACCTGGGAAAAGCCCAGGGCTCCACCCAAGCTTCTCTGATTTGCAGGACTCTCTCGCCAAACTGTCTCCCCATCCGATGTCATCAGCGCTTCATTTCAGCCTTTGTTCATTTTGGGAAACAGCCTGACAGGCATTTAAGAAGCATTCCTTACAATTATCACATGAGCCAGCAGTTCCACTCTTAGGTAACTACCCAAGAAAAATTAAAATGTGAACACACACACACAATCATGCACAGAAATGTTCGTGGCGGCAGTGTGCCTAATCAGTGGTGAGGTGTGAATAACCCCCCTGCCCCTCCACTGATGAATGGGGAACCACGCTGTGCTGTGACCGTATGACGGAGCACTGTGTGCCAACCAACACGAAGAGGCGCAGATTCACTCTACGTCCTGAGTGGAGTCCCAAGTCATTACGTAAGAGAATTAAATGAAAGACACCATTTGCACAGGACCAGGTGTTATGAAACTTTATTTACGAAAAATGCACAGAACTGTTGCATTTGTAGACCAGTCGTTACTAAGCACTGGGCGCAGGTAGCATGAGGAATGACGGCTAATATATGAATGATCTCCTGTCTCTCACATTACTCAGCTGTTAGACTTTACCAAACACCTGGGTTTCACGAGAAGTAAATGCTCTTGACTTCCACCAGGTGCAAATGCAAACACCTCGGTGTCGTGTGTGTCCCCGCCCCAGGGTTTATGGGGGAAATTTACAACACAGGGCTCAGCACTTCCATGGCCCAGCTCCCCTCTCCTGGGCCTCGTGAGAAGCTGATGTGGGCGCAACCAGGGGCAGCAGAATGGATACGGAGCCCTGCTTTAGGGGAAGAAGCTGCACCCGAGACACTCCATCTGTAATCAACGAAGTGGGTGAGAGGCCATGAAAGGAGATGTGATGGAGGAGAGTTGGCAGCTGCCCAGTGGAGACACAGGACCGAGAACATGACTTGGGTGCATGGCTCCTGGACACCAGGGGGCTCGGTTCAGTGGAGGAGGCACAGGCAGCCGTCCAGGGCGCCCAGGTCAGGCCACCCTGGTAGAGGCTGTCGAGTCTCCTGCAGGCTACGGCTTCACCCTAAGTAGGATTGGAAGCCAGTACCAAGGACAGACGCTGTACTAGGGGACAGAAAAAAGCAGGGCAGGTGCTTGTGATGAGCCATTTCCAAGAATCTCTCAGCCCCTCCCCAGTGCAGAGAAGTGTACAGAGGGGAGGACCCCGAGTCAGGGGGAAAGCGCCCTCACTATCGGGCCCCTCGAACACTGGTGTAGGGACATGACTCCCCCACATCCTCCTCTTCCTTTACTGAGTTCACGGGATCTGTCTTAGTCATCTGCCAACACCAAGGGAACGCAAGTCCCCATCCTCATGCAAATGTGGGCATGACACACAAATGACCTTAGGACAAGGAAGAACTGTGGCCCTTGCACAAGCATGATGCTAGTGTCTTCATGCACACAGGTAAGTCACACACACAGTCGAATTTCACTGTGCACACTGCTCAGAATTCCTACAGCCACAGTCACCTGCTTCTTCCGAACCTCAGGAGGGAAAACAGTACCCAGAGACAGGTCACAAGGACCAGATCAAGGGAAGGTGACCTGACAGTTGGAGCTCTTTCCCAGGTGATGGGCTGGAGGCGTACTGGACCCAGTGACCAACCAAAAGGACTCAGGCCACCTATAGCCCTGAGTCGAGTCTCAGCTGTGCACGGTGGGGACAACCACCTCCTTTACTGTCCATCATCCCCTTGGAGGGGTAGTGGCCAGAAGACCAGGTTTGTAACTGCGTAGGCAGGGTCAGGGTAAGGAGATATGAGCAATTGGTATAATTAACTTTTAACATAGGAAGATGGAAAACACTGGCACCTCTATGAGTCCTAGGACAGACAGTGCTGACGTAATAAGTGACAACACTTGTCATCTACGAGGAAGGCTTGGTCTGAGGCAGAACCAGGGTGGCAGCCCCAAGTAGAGAGGGCACAGGGAGGTTTCTGTCTCACTTCCCCATGACTCTGGAGCACCGTGTAAGTACTACTGCTGCTGTCCCATGCAGCACCAGTAATAGTCGGCCGCGTCCCTCAGGCTTGCAGCCCAGAGATGGTCAGGAGCCCTGCCTTGGCCGAGGTGTCTTTGGATCCAGAGAAGCGGCTGGGGACCCAGAGCCCTGGCCCTTGTCTGAGTCTGAGTAGTAGTTCAGCAGATACCGGGGAGGCTCCCTGGCTTCTGCTGGTACCAGTACATGTTTTTACTACCAACGCAGATATCACTGCTCAGGGTGCAGGTGAGTCTGGCTGTGGCTCCCAGAGACGCAGAGAGGGAGGGCGGCTGAGTCAGCACAGCCTGGGAGAGGGAACCTGCAGACACAGACACATGGTAGTGAACAGAAGGGTCAGGGTGCAGTCTTTCTGGGTTGGTCTCTGAGGCCAGTCCCTACCTGCGCAGTGAGAGAGGAGCACGAGGAGCAGAGGGATCCAGGCCATGGTGAGCACAGACCGTTCTCAGGCTACAGAGCTGGGGCTGGGCTGCCCAGGCCACTCTTATCCCCTCCCTGCTCACAGAAAAGGGGCTGTTCATGCAAATGTGTCCACACCCAGAGCTTATCGCCCAGGGCACTGACAAGGTCTGGGGTCATTCTCCAGGGAGCCAGCCTGATGTGCTGGTTTCCCTTGTGAGTGGGGCTGGGGAAGCATCCAAGTTTGGCCCAGCCCCTACATGAGCCCTGGTGCTGGAGCTCAGCTCACACCCCAGACAGAGGGGGATGGAGGTTGTCTTCCCCTCTTGCAAGAGCCCTGGGAGGAAGCATATGGTGAGACCACACGAAGGTTAATGCTCAAGAGAATAGGCCAGCCCCAAGAACAGAAACAGCTGCTGAGGCCCAGTTATGTAGCATACAGCCCGGCCTCCAGGCCCAGGCTCCTTTGTGTGATGTGTCCTCACTGGGCAGCTAGCTGTACAGGGACCACAGTGCAGTCCCACTCTGCTGCCTGCTGGTCACAGGGCCCACTTGTGTCCTGGACTAAAACCCTGAGAGCCCAGCTGGTTACTGCAGCTCAGCAGGTCACTGACTCTACTCACACATCCAGGGTCTGGTTCCCAGATCCCGTGACTCTGAGACACTGTACTGGTTCCTGGTGCATCTCACTCTCAGGGGTCTCACCTTGGGAGGGGCAAACATGTACTTATATGACAAATCAATTTGGCTTCACCACACTGAAGATGTGGCACAGCGCATGCACAGGGAGGTTCCTGTCCCACATGGCAGATGACAGACAGCTGATCCGGTTTGGAGGGCTCACAGGGGCTGCTCAGGGAAACGACCTAGAAAGGATGTTTTCCAGGGAAAGGCTCAGAGGCATATTCAAAGGAGAACAATGCAGTAATCATTTTACTTCATGGAATGCATTTACAGGTTTTTTAAATAATTTTTAAAAGATTGTATTTATTTATTTAGAGAGAAGGGAAGAGAGGGAGAAAGAAAGGGAGAGAAACGTCAATGTGTGGTTGTCTCTCACGTGGCCTCCACTGGGGACCTGGCCTGCACACCAGGCATGTGCCCTGACTGCGAATCGAACCAGCAACCCTTTGGTTCACAGCCCACACTCAATCCCCTGAGCTATACCAGCCAGGGCATTTTCAGTTTTCATGGAGATCTGATTTAATTTAGTATCAATTGGTAAAAAAATAATGATAATAGTGGCTTTGCTGGGCTTCACAAGCACCAGTGGAGAATGCGGACTGTGTCTTCGTTTCAGAAACTGACCCATAGTCTCAGGTCTGCAGTGTGCTCCTTCCCTGTGCCACGTGTTCCTCGTCGGGATTTTGTCCCAGGTGTCCTGAATTCATTCCTATTCTAAATAAGGCTTTCCCTGCCTGGACTGTCTTACTCACTGTCATATTTTAGCAGCAGGATAATACTGGGTGTGATGCATTTGCAGACGAGCTGAGTGTCTGGGCAGTTGGAGGTAGAGACCAGCACGTCCCTCTGTGCCCGGATCCACCTCTGCTGCACCTGTGCCCACGGCCCCATGGTCCCCACACGTCTAGACTCACGGGGACTCCTAGTCAATGACCGTGACCAGGATCCCTTGCTCACTTTGGGCACAGCCCCAGGCACTCGAGGGCCTTTCTCATCAGCTCAGGTTGTTCCTTCCCCGCTCAAAACCCTCAGGGGCTCCCCATTGCTGGTTGCATAGAACGCCAACCCCTCGGATCCCCTCAGGGGGCCTCCACGACCAGCTGGCAGCCCCTCCTCTTGCTCTCAGACACCAGGCTTCCCTGGCATTTTTGCGGCAGGAGAACCGTGGACAACTTTTTCCTGTGGTCTCCATCCACATCAAAATCTTCTCTGTTTGTCGGGAGAAATGGGCTTAAAGTTGAGATTATAGTGAAAACACAAGTTTTGGTCATTTTGAGTTTCTCTTAATGATAGGACGTAAATGCATTATCATACAGAGAAACAGAGAACTTGAAAATATATGAGATGGAGAGAATTTTGAAGTTACACAAATTGTAGACAGTACTTCATAAAACCCCGTGTGTCCACCCTCCCCAGCACATCATCCACAGGACCCGTCCTGCGTGTCTGCCCTCCCCCGAGACTGCAGCCCACCCCCGGCTGACTGTGAGAGCACACCCACTCGACAACGCTCGGTCAGCATGTGCGTCGGCTCATGTGCGTGTTTCAGGTGCCCTCAAACCCTTGCATCTAAAAGCGACGGAAGCCGAGAGTCTCACATAAACGTGTGGGTGCTGTAATCCCCGCAAAGGAGACAGGACTGGCTAGAAGGCTGGCCCAGAGCAAGCCCATGGATGCGTGGGAAGTTCATTGGTTGTTTGTAAAAAGGGGCATAGTCCTTCCTAAGCCTGAGATAACATAATGCCAGGGTACAGATACGTCTCTCTCTCTCTCTCCTTGTTTGCCTGGTTCCTACACATGTTCTCTCCATGGCGACATTTGGGTCCAGCAGCCAGTCAGGGCCCCAGCAGGCCCCATGGATCCAAAGGACTAAGCTTCCATACGAAACAGAAACGCTGGACACTGGCCTGTGTTCCAGCCTTGCTGAAGCCACAGCTGAACGTTTTCCATGGCGGGACAGACGGACGTGTGACACAGCAGCGGCCTTCTACTTCCACCCGAATAAATCTTGTCACCCCACAGTCTCCCATGAGTGAGTCCGAGAAGTGCTTTCCTCAGGGTCCCGTGAAAGGACATGATTTCCGTTGGCAGCATGAAGGGTCACCGGGTTCCCTGGTGTCACACCTGCTGCACGCAGGCCTCTCCTACCCCCGCTCAGCACTGCGGGAATGTTTCTCTCTGGAAACAGGGCAGTTCTGTTTGATTTGGGAGAACTGTATTTTCAAACAGATATTTTCATTGACACCATAAAGATGAACAGATTTGAGGGAAGGAAACCTTTTGTGTTAATAGAACAAGTGACACCAGAAGCAAACTCCTGAGCTGGTGTTGGTCACAGGGAAGGACAGGGCACCGATGAGCCAGGCAGGGGCCGGGAGGGCAGGTTCATCCCTTGTCCCCATGGGGCAGGAGAGCTGTGTGGCATCGGCTTGTGTTCAGCTCTGAACCGATGATCACCAGCCTCTCCCAAGGGCTGGGACCCAAAGCTGGGCAAGAGGGTCTGGTGACAGCACTGAGTTCGGAGAATGAGACTCAAACCCAGGAAGGCCCCTCACAGCTTTCCTAGGTCACAAATGTGGGGGCTCTACCTGGGAACCATAGGGAACATTGCCATGGTCACCCCCCATGTGTCTGCTGCTTCCTGTGCAGGAGAAGCTCACCTGGGGTCTGGGCTCATCAGCAGCTTCATGGGGGAGGAAACACAGGCACACACTGGGGACTTCCTGCTCCTGATGCCCCGCAGCCCAGCCCTCAGCCTGGATGGCTGGGGAGCCCAGGGAAGTGTGAGAGGACAGGGGGACAGTCAGTGCCTGTGGGCTCAGGGAACCCACTGACAGTCATGAGGTCACCAGTCATGGAGGGTGCCCAAGGGCCCAGTGTCCAGGGTCAGGCTGAAGGGCCTGGGGCGGTGGGGATGTGGAGGAAGTACCACAGGATTCACACATATGGCATTCATTTGTGGGTGACAGTGACTGTCTGGGTCATCACTGGTACTTGCAGACACAGCATTGTGAGATAAGAGAAAATATATATTGGTCTCAGCCTCCTGACCTTGACATTTCCTGGGAGACAGGTGTTCCTTGTGTTCTAAAGAGATGGCTCTGGGTGGGCTCCTGGCGAGGACAGCTCACTCATAGACAGAAGCAGGATGCAAAGCCGGGAATGCACAACCCTGCCCCCCGTTTCCTTGAGGAGGGAGAAGGGCTCAGGTGGAGCCAGCAAACTAATTGAAACCACGGGAGGGACCTGGGAGCCTTGGAGTTACAGCCAAGGCCCTGAGTGAAACCAGGGGACGTGCCTGCTTGTGACCGTCACCTGAAGAGCGGGCAGTCCCGTGGGACGGAGCCCTTCACCACAGACCTGACAGCGTCCCCAGGCAGCCGTGTGGGAGCTGAGTTGTGTGGTGGGACATCCAGCTGGCGTCACAGAGAACTGCTTGTTGTGAAGAAAAATCCCTGATACATTTGGTGACCAGAAATGTGAGGAGTGAAAGATTTTGTGTGAGTACAACAGAAGACACAACAGTGCAGAAAAACTGTGATTTTTTTCTTAAAAATATTAATTTTGTTAAAATTTACTCCAACACTGTGGGGACAACACTGTCAGGCTCTCTCACCCCTTCCGCGAGAGTGACCGGGGACGCCCTGTGCTCTCACTCATGACTGTGTGCTGCTCCGCCCCTTCCATGGACGTTTCTGACTGCAGAGGAGCCCACCTTGCAGAGGCCCCCACAGAAGCTCCCGTGAGGCTCAGAGCATAACCTCTGGGCCCAGGGGTTTCTGTCTCACTTCCTCGTCATCTGAGCCACTGTGAGTAAGTTAAGCTGCTCCCACTGCCATGATCTATAGCACAGTAATAGTCCCCCTCGTCCTCAGGCTGGGCCCCCGAGATGGTGAGGGCGGCTTTGTTCCCAGAGATGGATCCAGAGAAGCGCTCAGGGGCCCCAGAGGGGCGGTGGTTTGTGTTATAGATGAGCGTGCGGGGAGCCTGGCCTGGGGTCTGCTGGCACCACTTAGGGTAGTTACTATTGGAGACTGACCCAGAGCTAAGTCCACAGGTGAGCGTCACTGTCTCTCCTGGAGACACGGACAGTGATGTCTCCTGGGTCACCACAATCTGAGCGCTGGACCCTGAAATGAAAACAGACACATCAGGAATGAGGAAGGAAGGCACAAGGTCCCTTCCAAAGCTGGTCTCTGAAATGTCCATGAACCTGGGCAGAGGGTGAGGAGGAGCAGGAGCAGGAGAGGAGTCCTGGTCATGGTGCCAATGTGTCCAGGACACTCTGGCCCCACAGCTGACACTGGACACTGTGGCGGCTCCTTTATCTCCCTCAGCTCCCTGGAGGGAGGGTTTGTGTTTCAGTCATGCCTGATGCAAATCCCAGCTCTTTATTTCCCCACCCTCAATTTCGTGCGTCCTCACCCAGGGCCAGCTCTACTGTCGGGAGTCAACAGCTGGCCTGCCTGTGGGCTCTGAGTTGGTCCCCTGGGAGGAAGCACCTGCTGTAAAATGTACCTCAAGCCCGTGAGCTTGTTGCCTTCAGGGTCATTAAATCTGAATTGACTGCAGGCCTTGTTCACCTCAAGTGGACCCACAGCGCCCCCTGGTGACAGCCTCAAAAAAATAATACCTATGGTGTGAATTATGTAGAGCAAATGTATTTCTTTCAAATCTGTTGTAAACTTTGAACATCCCACTTTATTGTCCAGGTATCACCAGGCTCATGGTCTTCCGTCTCTGTGAATACTTGTTGGTTCTTTTTCTCCCAGTTCCTGGAATTCAATGTAACTGTTAGTCTGTTCTTCAGCCCATCTAGTGGGGTTTTAGTCACCAAGTGTCATTTGTATTTCGGTAAATTTTCTTCCATTTGAATTTATAATGTACATTTCATTTCTGAGGTTCACTCCCTTTTCACTCGTTTAAACGGTGACCACAATTGTTGTCAAGGTAATTTCATGATTGTCTCTTAAAATCCGTGTCCCATGATTCCCTCCTCTCAGTCATCTCAAACCGAATGCGGGTCCGTCTGCCCGGCGCTATGAAGCCGATACTGAACAAGCAAGTGCTGCTGGGGCCACATGGCTGCTATGAAAAGGAGTGAGAACATGCTACTGGGAGAGAGAGTCAGAGAGAGGGAGAGACAGTCTTTATTAAACAGGGATTAACGTGTTTTCCATGTAAAGTGCACCCATGTTTCTGTGGGCATTACTGACAATGTTATTATACCCAATATCTTACCTATGGTATGTTACCATCATACCTGTGTAGAATGACCATCCTTCTTTTTTCCTCAAAAATTTGGGCAAAAAATGTGTGCATTCTACATGGCAAATACAGTACATTATCTTGGGCTTGGGAAGGACCAGGCACCTTTCCAAACTAACCAATCCACTTCCCAAGCTTACCTGGACTGGCTCAGATCCTCCCCTTAACTAATCCATTTCCTGCATCTCACGGGGATCTGTGTCTCACATCCAATCCAATCCTTTCCCAGGCTGGACACTCCTCTGTTTTAGTTGTACTGTGCATGCTGCAAAGTTGAAGCAAACCCCACCCCATGCTATCTTGGCCTCTACTGGGCATGTGCCCACCAGAGGAATTTCTTCAGGTGTTTATCCTCCCTGGGTAATGACCTGCAGCAATCCTGTAACAGGATGCAGCCAAGAGGGGAGCCTCAAACAGGGATCTGTAATAAGATCCAGAAGAGACTGGAGATAATTGGCTCCACACCGCAGGGCCACACCTGCCCAGAATCTGGCAGCTGTAGCCAATTGTGAGAGGAGCCGGAAATGGGGCTTCAGAGGAAGATTGGCGCCGGGATTTAAACCGAGATGCAGCAGCCATTGGAGTGGGGAGGGCTATGCGCAGCCCTGCAAGAGAGAACCTCACAGCTTTGGCAGAGTGAAGACTCCCTTGGCCCTGAGAGGAGCAGGAGAAGCACGCGGACTTGATGGAGTGTAGACTCCTGCAGCCCTGAGAAGAGAACCACGCGGCCTGGCAGAGTGGGGCCCCCACAGCTTTAGAAGGGGGAACCACCACCTGGTTTTAGCAGAGATCCCGGTGACTCAGCCGAGGGTGCCGGGAACCCAGGGAGGTCTCCCAGTCGAGAGGGAGTACTAACTGCCTTCCTGCCCACTCTGTGGATTCAGAAGTCACCTGGGAAAGGAGTGGAGCTGTAGCTTTCTAACACAGCAGGCCCAGTGTCTGATTCCCCTCCACAGCCCATTAGGTTCAGCAATGTCTGATGCCATTGGCTCCCTTCCTTGATCAGCATCTGGTTGCCGATCCTAACACAGCAATGAGATAAAGAGAGACAGAGTACGCAGAGGGGGATGTGTATAAGGAGAGACAGAGACAGAGGGAGACAGGGAAGGAGCCCAGGAGAGAGTGGACCTGTGGAAGTCAGGCTTCTCATAACCACGCTGAATGACCCCTCATCTCTTTGCCCTACTCTGTGGTTAGAAAACAGTCAGAAAGTCCATCCAGCCCCAAAGCAGAGGGGATCACACAGGGTGAGGGAACAGGAGGCGGAAACACTGGGAGTCACCCAGGGGCTCCCAGCACACAGGCCCCAGGAGGCACTTGGCCCTGAGTCTGTCCACACTGGAGCCTGGAAGGTTGCCCGCTCAAGGGATGATGTTGGAATTTCAGGTCTCTTCAACCATCTCAGGTAGCTGGGATGCAGGTAGGAGGAGCACTGAGTTCGCCTCAACCCAGAGCAGACCCGGCCTATTTGCATTGAGTTCTGTGCTCCACCAGCCTCCATGTGTCCCGCCCACTGCCCAGTCTGTGCCTGAGTCCTGAGGATCATCCCCCAAGGTGGCAGAGACCTGAAGTGTTTAGAGCCCCACACACCTGAGGACACAGTAGGAGGTAGATGCCGGAAAGCTAACAGTCACAGACTGGGAGACTGAGACATTTCGAGAAGATGTAATTGGTTTAGGGTCCCCGCACTGGTGAGAAGGAGGAGCCTGACGCCAGGTCTGTGTCCTCAAAGCTGAGTCCTAGGCTGCACCCAGGCCCCCCCAGGGCTGGGGGTGGGTGTGTCACTGTGTCAGTGTGTGGACAGTGGTGGTGGAATTGGGTGTGGCATGGGGTTGGAGGTGAGCAGTGAGCAGCCCAGAGGGACCCTTGGGAACTTTTATTCTAGGAGCAAGCACAGGTGGGGACCTGAAGCAGTGATCTCATTTCCTGGTGATGGAACAACCCAGAACTTGGCACCCTGGTGACTGGGCAGCCACATTCTAGAGAAGCTTCTCCTCAGCTCACTTGGTGGCAGATGCTCCAGAGACAACACGTTCACTTGTTTTGTCCCCAGGGAGGGAGGCACTTGCCTCAGGAAATGAGGCAATGACAGCGACCTCACACTTTGCAACTGTTGTCAGCCAAGACGCCTCTGATCCTTTCCCGAGGGACCCAAAGATGACCCAGAGAGGCTCAGGGGGTCCAGTTCCACCTCAGCCACCACTCAGATTCCACCAGGGCAGCCCTCTGTCCTCTCTGTGTCATGTGTGTGGAGGTGAGGAGTTCTCGTGGGCCGGTCCCACACCCACGCTCCACAAATGCAGCCTGAGGGGGACCAGAGCCTGGCCTCGTGGTCACTTTCACACCCCAGTACAAGGCTGGCAGGATGTGGAGTGTGGGGCGCCCTCTGAGTGCAGTTTATCCTGAGCCGGGGTGGTGAACCTCCTGTCCCAGGGGTACAGTTATGGGGAGACACAGGGCTTAGCTGCTGTGGGAGCAGAGAGTCAAGTGGGTAGGAGGACTGCATGGAGGGCGTGGGAGGCCTTCAAGGCCTCCGGATCAGCCCCTGGTCACGGTCATTGCAGAGGTGCCCTCAGGATATGGGGAAGGATATGATCCATGGGCCACCTCTCCACTTGCCCTAGTGACATGCAGCTGGGCCACAGCACCAATAAGGCCTGCAGAGGCACAGGGTAAGTGTGGCCACTGGGGGGGCTGTTGTCTTCAATAAAAAATTCCCGGATGGCTGGTGAACACCCTCAGCCCAGTTGCTTCCCACACAATTCCCCGCGGTCCCTCCCACGGTCTCCATATGGTCCAGAATGGTCAGCCCCAACCTGGATCCCTGGGCTCATCTCCCCTGGACTCGGCTCGAGGACCTGGCACTTTCGGAGGCAGAGACCGACAGTGAGAGGTCCCTGGGAAGTGCGGTGCCTGGGAGCCTGTGGGGCGGGGCCCGGTCTGCTCACACAGAAAGGAAACCCGGACCTGGTGCTGGATCAGGAGGGAAGTCTGGCCTCAGACCACCCACCTGGAGGGCTGCAGGCAGGGAAGACGTGCTGTGCTGGGTCCTGGGCTGACGCTTCTCTGGAAGCTCAGGCTGTGGTTGGTGTTTGGGGGCACATGGAAAGGCAGGCACATGGGTGATCTTTTCTCCTCTTGCAGCTCCAGCCCCAGCCAGCAGGCAGAGCCGGCTCCAGCTTCAGCACCTGCACATCCTGAAGTGCCAGGTGAGGGGCAGAAGCCAGTGCAGATGTAGGGGCCGCTCCAGAACCAGAGGAGCGTCCACCTCCGGAGCTGCTCCAGAGCTGCAGGCCGTGCCAGCAGCAGCATCCGTTCCTCCCGCAGCTCTGCAGGCTGCACGTGCACACAGTGCATGGCGGGCCCTGACCCTCTGACACCTGCAGGGGGTCCCTCCTTGCTCCTCCAGAGGAAATGGAGGTTTTCCTGAAATGTCTGGGGCTCCTTGTCCTGTCCCTGCACAACTGCAGTCTCTGCCTCCACCTTCGCAGAATGACTGTTCTGTGACTCCCTGACTTCACGTGGCCATTTACTTATATGGACACTGGTCACGTGCGTTCAAAGGGCCACCCTACAGTAATACGGCCTCATCTCTGCTCAGAGAGCATTTGTAAATAATGGCACATGGTGAAGTACTAGGTGTTAGGATCTTCGCACACTTCCTTTAGTGCACAATTTAACTGCCAACATCCGGGAGGAAGGATCCTTCCCCAAATTTTATATTTGTAGAAATATTGCTGAAAATAACACATGTTATTGCATTTACAATAAAATGACTCATGATAAAAACATAATCTTGACTAATATGGAAAAGAGGGTTCTTTCCTTACAAGGAAATGACTGTCACTTCAGTCCTCAGTTCCAACTCCACAGCTCCTGTTCCACCGTGGAGTACAGAGGATGGTGGACTGCTTTTTCCAGACAAATTTCTTCCTGGCATGTCCAAAGGAGAACAACGCAGCAAACATTTTAGTTCATGGGATGCATGTACAGTTTTTATGGAGATCTGATTTAATTTAGTTGAAATTGGTAAAAGGTAATGGCCTTGGTGGGTTTCACAAGTCCCAGTGAAGAATGCAAAATTCCTCTTGGTTTTACAAATTGACTCAATATTCTGAAGTTTGCAGTATTCCCTTCATCTGTGTCACATGTTTCTTGTCAAAATTTAAGGTGCCCTAAAAATTGTTTATATTTCAAACAAAAGTTTCCTGTATTTTCTTACTCACCATGTCAGTTTAGTAACAGGCAGATATGAGGCTGTGCTGCGTGTGCAGATGGGCCGAGTGTCTGCGCAGTGGGATGCAGGAGGTCCCCCTTGCTCCCGTGCCCCGGGGGCAGCTCTGCTTTACTGTGTCAGCGCTGCCCGGTCCCCACACTCCCAGACCCTCAGGCCTTTCAGTGAATGGTTACTTAGGACCAGGAGACCCTCTTCCCTAAGGCCCTCCCTGCTCCAGGCACCCGGAGGGATCTTTCCCCTTATGTCAGGCAGGTGCTCCCTGCTTAAAAAGATCATGAATTCTCTCGCTACTTTTTGAACAAAACACTGTCTGCTCCGAGGAGAATCCAAAGCAGTTTGGTCACTTCAGGGAGGACCGTCCTGTGGTGGAGGTGCCCAAGGACACAGAGCCTGCGGTCTCGGAGGCTATTTATCCCGGACTGGTACCGTGTGCAGATTTCATGAGGGTGTTGGCCCTGGAGGAGGTGGTTCCACTGCTTCAGTGATGCAGGGGCTGCAGTGCAGTGAGCATTTTGTACATAATACTCAGGCCCCAGGCAGATGTCAAGATGGGCCTTTCTCATTGAAGAGCATTAGCTCAGGAGGAAGGATCCACCAGCTTCTAGGGCAGAGCCTTCAGAGTAGAGGATTCAGCACTTGGCAGAGGGGCCCTGCTGTAAGCTGCATCCCAGAGGCAGGAAAAGGACAAGCATGGTCAGTGGAGGTGGTGACAGCAAGGTCACTCTTTTAGGGTCTAGGATTCAAGTTCTGTGTCCGGAAGACCCACTCTCCCTAGAATTCCCTCAGCCCCTTCATGGGGGCGAGCACCAGACTAGAGGCTGAACCTCACGGTACCCGCTGCAGTCTCTGCAGCTTGTGGGACTCTGGGCACTGATGGAGGACACAGTCTTTACGTTTCTGTCAACACGTAGGCCATTTCTTCATATTTTCCCTTTCAGTTTCCATCTCTGAGGGTCAATGTCAGTATTATGTTTCATGTCCCATAGTGGTGTTGCCCAGGCTGGCCCTGATGCTGTCACTGCTATGGCCCTGGCGGGGGCAGGGTTCTTCCTTGGGTCCCCAGTGGACTCCCTGAGCCATAAAACTTCCTTATAGAGGCTTGTGTGAGTGTCACTGACCTTTAGGTTGACATGTGGGTGAGTGAAGTAAAAGCTCTCAGATGTGGGCTACAGTGAGATTCCACTAGTTTGTGGATTTTTTAAATCTCTTCAAACTTATTTGTTAAAATATTGGCAGACTATTTACCATATGATATAGACAAAAAGAATCAAGACTGAGAAATTGAGTTCTCCCAGGTACAAAGAAAACGAAAAAGACACATAAGAAACAACGACTCCCCATCACAATAAACGAAAATGCAGACGAAGGAGATGTCACCACCAGCAGCTCCAGGTGGCACATCGAGTTCACGTCCACACGGCAGATCAGAGCAACCACCGGCTCTGGAGAAGAAATTGATAATGCAGAAAATTTAAATGAAATGAGGATTATATGAAAATGAAAAATATATTAAAAGAGGTACAACCTATTTTCCTAAGAAGAAAAAAAGAGGTTTCAAAAATTGAGTAAAAAATATACTTTCCTTAGGAAAAAAACAGAACATATCATAATGGAAGTATTCCACACACACACACAAAAATATAAGATAAAGTTACTTTTGCAAACAACAAGAAAAACGTTGCAACTGGATCTTTCAAAAGTGTCTGCTACATACACATTTTTCCAAACCTTGAAAAAGTGGAAGCTTTCCTGATTCCCACAGAGACCAGGTGTAACAGTGACACCTGCACCGGACAGAACAAATGCAGAAAAGGGCAAATTAGAGACGATAACGTGACACATGATCCAAATGTTCTCACGTCAGCATTAACGCAGATCCAACAGCAGGCAAGTAAGTGGACGCACCAGCATCACATTTGATTCCCTCCAATGTCCAACTTACACTTCAGTTGATCAACCCTCTCACAGAGCACATCATATTACTAGACCAAAGGATAAAACCAAAACACCACAACAGCTTCAGAAGAAGCCTTTGAACAAAGTATAAAAGTAATTTATAGTAAAAACACACACAGTGTGAACAGCAGGCACATTTGCAGTGTGGGAACTCACACTCCCTCCTCACACACACGACTGAGCCCCACACTCAGCTCTCAGCTACTGAGGCGGGAGGACGACATTCCCACAGAGATGGGGAACTGGCCACTGTGACTTCACCTACATTGTCATTCAGCATCACACGGTAAGTATTGACAATGCAGTTAAAGAAGAAATCATCCGTGGTTGTATCTTTGCATTGATGGGAACAGGCATGTGGTCATTCCCCAGCCCCAAATATCGGCCACAGCCTGAGGTGCTGTGGGGCTGGTCCAGCCGGGACAGAGGCCTCTCCCTGGGAGCTACAGGGACAGGGGTTCACAGTGAGGGCCAACCAGAGGGTGGCAACTTTGAAACATCCAGGAAAGAAGTCAGTGGTCACTGAAAGAGATGCAGGACACCCAGTCAGAGTTGGGCTCTGAAGTGACCAGAGATGGTACCCCCATTCCAGCACCTGGGCTTCAGAGAAGAGCCACTCTGTGTCCCCAGCTGATGGGGAGCTGTCTTCCTATTGTGCCTGAGACCTGTTGTCCAGGAGGGGGTGCATGAGGTGCTATGAGGACAGTGGGTGGGGCAGGCACATCCATTGCCCAGGGCTGCCCAAGAAGAACCTGGCCCAGTGTGGCGGCAACAGAAGCAGAAGCCACAGGTGTCCTGAGTGGCACATGCTGGGATGTCCACTCCCTGCAGATGACAACGAGCTTCTCCTGGCCTCAGGTCCCACAGGCCTGCAGCTCTGTGTGAGCACAGAGGACACTGTCACAGGGTGGCTGTGAGAGGCAGCCTTGTCCTCAGCTCTCAGCCCAGTGAAGGTCAGGGACCCTGAGCTGCCAGAGCTGATCCCAGGAATGCATCATGGGCCACACAGGATGGATCTATCCTGAGTGATGGGCTGGGTGGAGGCCGAGTAGGGACATGTTGGTGACAACACACACACTGGTCCTTTCTGATGTGCACTGACGTGGACACAGCTGGTTTCCATGTCCCTGGTTCTTGCTGACCCATCATCAGGGACTCTGTTCCCAGCATAGCCTCCCCCTGACACACAGGACCTTCCCCTCATTTGAGAAAACTGCACAATATGTAGCTGCCACAGACAGGCCTCAGAGGCAGCATTCAAAGGATGTGACACATGTTCGCATCACAGTCCCCTCTGGAGGGTCTCAGACCTGATTTCGGACAAACCAAACCGAGAAAGCAGCTGTCTTCTCAGAGGAGTGGGGACTGCCCCGGGGAACTGCACTGCAGGGGACAGCAGGTTTTTGTCTCACTTCCCCACGGCCCTGCAGCACTGTGGGAGCAATGCTACTGCCTTCATAGGACTGGCAGTAATAGTCGGCCTCGTCCTCAGCCTGGAGCCCACTGATGGTCAGGGTGGCTGAGCTGCCAGACCTGGATCCAGAGAAGCGTTCGGGGATCCCCGAGGGTCTATTGCTAGTACCATAGATGACGGTTTTAGGGGGTTTTCCTGGGACCTGTTGGTACCAGGATACATAACTACCACGCCCAATGTTGGTGCTGCTTCCAGTGCAGGAGATGGTGATGGTCTGTCCTAGGTTCCCAGACACTGAGGGCGGCTGAGTCAGCACAGCCTGGGCCCAGGACCCTGGAGCGGGGAGACACACAGAGATGGTGATTCTGGGTCCAGAGACAGGAGCAAGAAGAAGAACCCCAAATATCCTCCCAAGGTCTCCTCCCTTGTCCCCTTATCCAGTCACCTGTGCAGTGGGCCAGGAGGGTGAGCAGGAGAGGGGACCAGGCCATGGTGGAGTCCATCCCTGAGTCCTGCCTTCTGTGGCCCCACAGCTGAAGCAGAGCTTCCCCCACACCTCTCTCTTCCCCTCTTCATACTGTGAGAGAGGGCGGGCCCACCCATGCAAATGAGACCCCCCCCACCCCGATTTCTGAACCCTCCCTGGGCCCTCTGTCAGGTACCTGTGTCTGGGGATTTCACGGGGGTTAAAGGGTGAGCCTGTGTGACTCGGGCTCGGCAAGGTCACAGCTGTGTGCCCTGAGCAGAGGACACCAGGCAGTGCCAAGTCACAGGTCCCAGCTCTGATGACCCCAGACCTGCAGGAACAGTCCCTGAGCGCCCCCTGGTGCCCAGACCTAGACACACCACTGTGTGACAAACTAGCTGAGTCCCATCTCAGACAGCTCCTGCCTCCCCACAGCTCTGTTCCCTGACCTGCACCCTTAGCAGCTGTCCGTTGGCCCCTTTTGGAGGACCCCCATCACTCAAGGACACTTTCCTGTCCTACTCAGACTCCTCAGGGTGAGTTGGTCCACTTGTCCCTTGGCTGATCTGTGTGGTCAGCACCACGCTGCTACTTTCCCTCATGTCGTCTTCCCTGGAGCAGTGACTGTCCCACGGCAGTGTAAGCCCTGTTTTCAGGACACTTTTATTTTTTACTGTGATTCCTCCCTTGTTAGAAATTAACTACTGTTTTTCCAAGTCACAAAAAAGTCTTTCAATGTCTTACCTTTTTTTCAGCAGACATATGTATATTTTCATACGTATAATTTTGCCCAAACTTTCCCTATCACCTGGTGTGGGGGAGGTTTGCCTGCAGAGCCCTCCCGTCCACTGCAGAGGAGAATAAGTCTGTCGAGACATGATCTGCTTGAGGAGGAAAGGTGGACGATCTCTCAAAAAGAAGTACCAGGAGCCTGTTCCTCAATGGGCTTTTGTTGGGTTTATTTGGACAGAAGTACAGGGCCTCTAGGTAATGCTCATCAACCATTGTCAGGCAGTAATGATCTAACAATAGATAACACTCAAAGAACTATGAGGGCTTATTTTGAGTCAAGCTCAGGTAGATATGAAGTCATAAAACTTTGGGGAATCTCCTTCTATGCATGGACCCTTATCATTTAAATTGAGGGTATTAGCAATGAAGGTTTCATGGGATTTTATGCATTTTCTTAGGCGTCACCACCCATGGGAACCAGCTGTTTCTAGCACAGGGCCACACCCACCTCAGGCATTGTTTCCAGCTTAAGTTGGGCAGGAGAAGTATGGCACCCAAGAGATTCGGAGACTTCTTGCAGACAAAAGGAGGACCTAGGCTATGTCAAAACCAAGGGGCAAGGGTCCATCACCCCACTTTTTCTATACCCCCCTAAGTCCTTTCCTGAGGGCCCCTTCATGACCATGCCTGTCTTAGGTCTTCCCTCCTTTGAGGAATCTTACCAGTCATTGGCTACACAGTCATCGGCCTGGGGCCAAGCAGGGTGAGAAAAAGGGAGCAGAGGTGGTGCCCCTGCCAGGGAGATAAGCTTTCTTTCCTTAATGGTCCCAAAGAGACAAAGGCTCATAGGACAGAAACTTTTGGTCCCAAGGTCCTTTACTCAGCCTTAGCAACTCCGGATTAGAGCTTCTGAAATTAGGCAGGGTGGTTCCCCACAACCTGGTATCTTCAATATGTTACACATTGAAGAAGTAAACACTGGTCCTGTGTATATTTGACTGAGAGCTGGGTATCAATTTTTTAGTCAGGCTCACTTGGATCCCATTTCCCTTGTGGCCATTTCCTAACCTGGTCCTGGCAGGACCAGCCCCTCAGTGCCCCCTGCTGGTCTCTGATCTGGGGCCCACTAGCCCCCGGACCACACTCCACACTCCTGGAGGGCATCCTGATTTGGCCCTGGGACCTTTGGGATGTCACTACCAGGAACAGGAGAATGAGTGGGTTTCTCCATGGGGTTGGGACTAAGACATTATTGTGTCCTGGTAACCAATGACTTCCAGGTGGCTACAAGCAGGATACATTCACCTTGTTCATGTCGCCAGATATTTCAGATTTTTCTGACGTCCTACTGTTTCTTCTGCTTTTGCAATGCCACTTCACATATAGAAACATTTTAATCCAAGTTCAAGGGTCAAAACGTTCACTGCACTCTGCTCGTTCACACTGACAGAAAGTCTATGGGATCTACACTTATTCAATGACAGTGTGTTGCTGGTGTGTGCTGGAGACACTGCTGCTCGATTCCCACCCCCGCTGCCCAGGTACTGGTGGGCGGTGTCCCTCTCGGTCTCCATACTCAACGCTGTCAGAGAGGACGCGTCCTCCTGCTCTCCTCTCTGGCCTGTCATGTCCCTTCAGTGCTATTCTGATACTTTATTCTTTCCTCTTCTGCCTCTATTATATATTTATGATGCTTTCCCCTTTACCCTTTTTTGGTCTAATCCTGAAATTATGTTATTCTAAAGATTGAAAACTACACCTTTACTATAAATATCTCTTTTGTGTATATTGTTTGTCCTTTTCAATGTAATGGCCTCATTCCACACTGAGTCATAATTAATTTGTGTGAAAATGCCTCCAATGTTGGCCTTGAAGAAAAACCCGAGCTTTCTTGAAATTTCCTTCTGTTTTTGGTAATTGATGGAACTGAGGATTGCCTCATAGGCTCTAGATGCCAAGAAACTGAAATACTTTTAAAAACCTTTAAATAATTAAGATTTGTGTTATTAAAATGGGTACTGGTAAAGTTTCTGAGCCCGACAACCAGGGCCTTAAAGGGACAGGATTCCCCGCTGTGCCTGGGATCCTGGAAGTTCCTCAAGGGTGCGACCTCAGGACAAAGTGGACACTCTGCTGTGTGCAGATGTCAGAGCTCAAGGAATGATGTGCACATCCTGGGCCAGGCTCAGGGCACAGACAGGGAACTGGGCTGCAGGGGACCTGAAGTTCCTCCCTGAGCAGCTGTGCAGGGACTACAGCAAAGTCCCACAGCGCCCCCTGGTGTTGGCAGGGCACACATCTCTATGTTCCTTAAAGGTCTTGGAGCTCAGCTGGTCCCTGCAGCTCAGCAGGTCACTGACTGTATCCCCATGTCTGTGACCTTACTTCCCGATAATGTGATTCTGATCCACTGTGTATAGTCACAGCACAGTCCCTCACTCCATAATAGAGGCCCCACCTGTGCCTCATTCCTGACTGCTGAGACACAAATACCTCTCAAATTCTGATGACATTGTCATTCTGTATGCTCTGCACACAGTATGTCCACAGTCCCCACACCTCCCTGTCCACTCCCCTTGGCCATGGGCAGGTTCCCATCTACACTCTACAAGACCACTCAGGTTTCCCTGTCTGCTGCTAGAATTTGTCCTCACTTTATTGTGTTCTCTGCATAATTACCAGTTATACTTCACATATACACATGTGGTGAGGCCCTCTCTGATGATAAATCTCTCATACATACCCTCTCTAAAATAACTAAGGGAAATTCTTTAGCGTCTCCTTCAAGATATTTGGGGCCATTCAACACTGGGTCCCGTCTCCTCCTTCCCATCTCCCATCTGTAGCCTGTAAACAAGCACACGTGGACCCTGGGGGCTAAACTGAAACTGACATCTGGACCCTTTGGGGTTAAGCCATGCTAAGACCCTACCGGAATTCCTAGCACTGTCCTTAGAGGAGACATGACAACCCTTCACCCTACTGCACCTCCAGAAACAGTGTCAGCTTAGACCTACTGAGGGATGACTCTCAGCCACTGGGCAAGGCAGGAGCACTTCTGAAAGAGCTCACGACAGGGCAGCCCTGCATGTGCTGGTGTCATCGCAGGCTGTTTGGACCCTCTAACTTCTGACGTAAGTCTCAGGAGGACATGCTCCAGGAATCGCATTAGCCTGTTTTCCTGAGGGAGGTGGGATTGCAAGTTGCCCTGCTTGGGAAGAACCACAGGCTCAGCTGCTGGAGCTGGACTCTGGCTGTAAGGATGCTCACTGTCCTCTTCTTCCACCTCCCATTCTGGATGCCCCGCCCCTTCACTGAGCACCTGGTCCAGATCTTTACCTGGCAGGGGGCAGCAGACATCAGTTCCGTATGCCCATGTGCTCCAAACCCATGTCCTTCTCAAGATGTGGGCTACGATTTTATTATGATTTTACTATGTTTCACTCTAACATTTGTCTTCATAAATCCTAGCTGTATAATATCACTAATACTAACCTGAAAATTAAAAGCCAATGTGAGAGGCTACAAGCATTTGTTTGGGATAAAAAATCATTGCAAGCCTGGGGCATAGTTTCCTGCAGAAAGCCACATTGTGTCCAATCATGGGGTGAAGGCAGTGGTTTTCATGAGATATGGGAGAAATTAATGTCATGGATAGAAGAGAAGTATTTCTATTGGTAATAATGACCCAACAAAGAAATTTCTGCAGTGAAAATAAGTGAAGTTATTCTTTAGCTGCACACTGTGGGTCCAGTTCTAAGGAACGTCTTGAATGGTGAGCCCTGTACTCAGGCTGTCTGCCCCCCGTCAGCTGTGCAAACAGTTGTCTGGAGCAGGCAGTTGCTTTGACCCAGAACAAAGGTCAGGCATTCCTGCCCTCAAGCACCACAGAGGCTGGAGAAGGAAGACGAACAAGGAGCCTCCTCTGGGACCGGGGCTCCAGCTCCATCTCCCAGCGGCTCTGCCTCCTCTGCTTCTTTGCACCCGATTGTGAAGTTGTCTTGGTTGTTAAAAGCCGGCCAAGCCACCCTCAGACCTGACTATGTATGTGTGTGTGTCCTCGTGGGAATGACCTTTCCTTTGCTGTCCTGCCCATTCCCTGTGAAATTGTGGGTGACATTGGCTCCTGTTTTAAAGAGACCTTTGTCTTCACAAAATGGTGGGTTAAATCCTGTCATGGCTGAGAAATATCAATCTGATTGCACCCTCTGGGGCCATAGAGAACAACCCACCTGAGTCCCCACCTGCAAGAGCAGCCTCTATGAGCACTAGACGGGGGATGGCAGAAGCAGAGGGTGCACTGAGCTCTGGGTTTTTGTCTCACTTCCCCCCTGCATGTGTCACTGGTGATGGCCACCATGCCACAGAACACAGTAGTACTCGGCCTCGTCCTCAGGCTGGGCCCCCGACAGGGTCAGGGCAGCTTTGCCCCCGAGGAGGGACCCTGAGAACCGGGCAGGGGTCCAGGAGTGTTTACTGTTTGTATTATAAATCAGTGTGGTGGTGACTTGGCCAGACTTCTGCTGGATCCATTGTGGATAGTTACTGCTGGTGACGGCTCCAGTGCTGGAGGCACAGGTGAGAGTGACTGTCCCTCCTGGGGACACAGTCAGGGAGGGCTCCTGAGTCACCACAGCCTGAGACCTGGACCCTGAAATAAAAACAGACACATGTCAGGGATGAAGAGTAAAGGCAGAGGGACCCCCTCAAAGGCTGGTCTCTAAAGCATCCTCGGACCTGGGCAGAGGGTGAGGAGGGGGAGCAGGAGGACAGGAGTCCAGGCCATGGTGGACACTTTCCAAAGTCCCTGGCCTCAGGCTGGCACTGCTCTCTGGGTGTCCCTTTATCTCCCCCTCAGCTCCCTGGGTGAGGGGTGTGTTTGCTGGGTCATTATGCAAATATGATCACACAACACCATCAAATCCTGGGTCCTCAGGAGAGTTCTTAGCTTTCCTGTGAGCAGATCGCAGTGGTTGTGTGAGCTGTCAGTCTGTCCGTTGAGAGGAAGCTCCTGCTGTCAGTCAGGTCTAACTCAGGGCACGCAAGTGGCCACCGGACCCCTTCTAATGGACCCATTTGAGTGGGTTTCAGCCATGCACCTCTGAGAAGACCCACAGCGCCCCCTGCTGATGTTCTTTGGGGAACATTCAGGGTGGTGGGAACTGCAGAAGGATGGTGCCCTTTTTGAATGGATAAATAAACAAACAAACAAATAAATGAAAGCAGTTCACCTATTCCTGATTTCTTGCACAGTTTTCTTTTTTCATTTTACAGTTTGTGTTTTTCAGTTCTATAATTCCCACTTTCTTTGTTTTCATGACCTCTATTTAAATTCTGAGTTTTCTCCTTTCCATTTGTACCAAGAAGGCTCACTGTTGCCCTTCAGAGGGATTTCAGGGTCACTGCCAGACTGATGTCTGTCACTGTGTCTCCTCATCACAGTCCTCTCAGTGTCTGTGTCAGGTTACTCTCTTTTCTCCTCAAGCTTTTATTTCCTGCTTCTTGAAAAATCAGGTGGGGTTTTACTGGATCCTGGACTTTGGGGGGTCACAGGAGGAGCCCCTGAGCCCCATCCCCTCTGTCCTCCCTCAGGCCCCCCTCCTGCGGAGCTGCAGCACAGAAGGTCAGGGGGTGGGTGTTCAGCTCCCACTGGCCCCACAGGGGTGGAGCCCTGATTCCACTGCTCTGTGCTCTGACGCCTTCCTGGGGACAGGGAGGCAGTGACTGTCACCTGCTGGTTCCCTTCAAGCAGGGTGACAGACACACCCACTGCTGGTTCCTGCTGACCTCAGGGAGAGACGCACAGGGCTGAGGCGAGTTTCTGTGCTCAGTGGGGTGGGCACTCACTCCCCACTAGACTCTTTGGCGCCCTGACACCAGGGAGGGGAGGGGACTCCTGCAGTGCTAACGCCTCTCCCCCCACTGCACTGTGCACCCTTCATTCAGGGCTGTTAATGCAGGTGGGGGTCAAGGCTGTGCTCTCCATGGTCCCCACACTCTCCATCAGGGGGCGCAGGGTGGCAGACTAGCTCTGCCTTGTGCCACTTCATTCAGTCTCTTTACTGAGTGATGAAGTTCAAGTTCAGCCCACCCCTGAGTGGCTGGCATCATGGGTGAGCATTTTTGTCTGGTTAGAGTAACAAGAAAAACATGGTCTCACCAAGTATGTTGGGCAATGTTTCTTTCTCCTCTGTTTTCTTTCAAACTGTGTGTACACTATTATTTCCCACTTACACTGTTCACTAAAACAAATTAAAAAAAGCCCACCTGAGGCCAGATTTGTGTTTTTGAGCTTTGAAACTACAGGGGTAAAGAGCTTACAGAGCTGTCACAGCAAACAGGAAAGTAAACAGACGCATCTCTCATTCTGTCAGACATCACAGCAGACACACAGGGCACGTCGTCACCCACTTGTGATTCTACATCCAGTGTCGAGATGACTGGAGATCCAAAATCAACTGCACATTGTTTATAGATCAATTAGTCCAGGGATTTTGATAAAGGTGATGTATTCTGAAGTATTAAAAGGCAAAGCTGTTCAAATCTAATTTGCAATAACGAGTGAATCGTTTCTCCAGTGTGGCCATGACAGACAACATAATGTTTCCTAACACTCCGAGGTCTCTGGGTCCCTGCCTGGGAGCCGAGGTCCCAGGGAAGCCAGGTCACAGGTGTGGGAACCCTGTTTTTGTTGTCATGCCACCAGGAACTCCAAAACCGGGTCCACAGTGATTTTGTTTGCATTAGGAAACCACGTAGAAAATGGGGCATTTATGTTGAGCCATAAAGACAGACAAGGGTGAGACCGTGAGGTCTCTGGGTTCACAGCACAAGTGATAACAGAAGCCAAAACCTGAACCAGTGTTGGTCACAGTTGGGGACAGGACAGTGACGGGTCACTAGAGAGGGGAGGGCAGATGTTCACTTCACGTCCATGTGGCATGGGAGCTCTTTGTAGCCAGGGGTATGAAGGCCTGTGACTGTGCTAATCAGCCTCCTCATCAGGCTGGTCCTCACAGGTGGTCAAAGGGGCTGTGAGCACCAAGTAGGAGCTGGTGAACAGGGATGACTCTCAGGGACATTTGTCCCAGATATTATATTATTATTATACGTATCTATAGCAATCATGATAGCCAGCATTCCCCCTCAAACATAACAAATATGTCTGATAAAAAAGTTACTTTGATAACGTAAATCATAGGGGCTAAAATCCCCTTATTTCTATAGGAGTTGAACCTAAACTTAAGAATTCAAAAATCTTCATGCTACCACACTACACCCAATCCTAAATAAGGTAGCTAAATAAGCTATCAGACCCATACTCCAAAAATGTGGGTTTATGTCCTTCACTATATCTGACCTCAGATTTTGGGACCA
The DNA here is from genome assembly GCF_004126475.2 of Phyllostomus discolor. Taxonomy (NCBI): domain Eukaryota; kingdom Metazoa; phylum Chordata; class Mammalia; order Chiroptera; family Phyllostomidae; genus Phyllostomus; species Phyllostomus discolor. The sequence continues at coordinate 58,890,417 of NC_040915.2, read as the reverse complement.
TTACCATGGCAACACTCAATGTGTTTGCCGACATATGTTCAGGAGAAGGTCATGTCGGATCTGGGCTCATCAAGAGCCACACAGGGGGCGTGACACAGGAACAGGGGGAGCACCTGCTCCTGCTGCCCCACAGCCCAGCCCCCAACCCGGACTGTTGACACACTCCAGTGGGGTATGAGAGGACAGGGGGACACAGTGCCTGTGGGCTCAGGAAACCCCACTCACCAGCGTCCCCATGGCCCTGGGTGCTGGCAGCTGTGAGAGCATCTCATCCATGGACCCACTTCACCCACGTGCCTGGAGCAGGCTCAGCATTTCCCTAGCAATAGCAGCTTTCTTACTGTGTGGGCCCTGGAGGAGGTGGTTCTGCTGCTTCAGTGATGCAGGGGCTGCAGTGCAGTGAGCATTTTGTACATAATACTCAGGCCCCAGGCAGATGTCAAGATGGGCCTTTCTCATTGATAAGGATTAGCTCAGGAGGAAGGATCCACCTGCTTCTAGGGCAGAGCCTTCAGAGTAGAGGATTCAGCACTTGGCAGATGGGGCCCTGCGGCAAGCTGGATCCCAGAGGCAGGGAAAGCACAAGGAGGGACAGGGGAGGTGGTGACAGCAAGGTCACTCTGTTAGGGCCCAGGATATCAAGTTCCATCTCCCAAAGACCCACTCTCCCTAGAATTCTGTCAGCCCCTTCATGGGGGCGAGCACCAGACTAGAGGCTGCACCTCACGGTACCCGCTGCAGTCTCTGCAGCTTGTGGGGCTCTGGGCACTGAGGGAGGACACAGTCTTTACATTTCTGTCCACATGGAGACGGTTTCTTCACATTTTCCCCCTCAGTTTCCATCTCTGAGGGTCAATGTCAGTGTTATAGTTCATGTCCCAGAGTGGTTTGCCCAGCCTGGCCCTGATGCTGTCACTACAGAGGCCCTGGCGGGGGCAGGGGTCCTCCTTGGGGCCCCCATGGAGTCCCTGAGCCCTAAGATTTCATCACAAGAGGTCATCCAGGTGCCACTGACCTTCAGGTTGACATGCGGGTGAGTGAAGAAAGTGCTCTCAGATTTGGGCCACAGTGAGATTCCACTAGTTTGTGGGTTTTTTATATCTCTTGACACTTATGTGTTAAAATACTGGTAGAGTACCTACCATATGGTAAAAGGAAAAGAATCAAGAGTGAGAAATTGAGAACTCTGCCGTATACAAGAAAATGAAAAAGACACATGAAAAACAGCATCTCCCCGTCACACTCAATGCAAATAAACTCGAAGGAGACATCACAACAGTAGCTGTAACTGGCACATGGAATTCAGGTTCAATTGACAGATGAGAACAACCACTTTCTAGATTTGGAGTGAAAATTAATAATGTAAACAATTAAAAATGCTATGAGGGAAATATGAAAATGAAAAAAATTATTTAAAAAGATAAAATGCAGATTTTTCTAGGAAGATGAGAAATGGTTTCAAGAAGCTAAATAAAATGAACACTTTCCTTAGAAAAATAAAACACATTACAATGGAACTATTTCACAAAAAGAGCATCAGGTGCAGTTAGTTGTGCAAAAACACTAACTCCTTAAGACACTGGATATTTCAAATGTGTTTGATATATATGTGTATTTATTTCCAAAATTTAACAAATGGGAGCTTTCATGATTCTTACAGCAAGCAGGTGAAACCAACGCCTGACAGGGAAAATACAAAAAAGGGAAAATTACAGGAAAAAACCCAAATTATGAATGCAAATGTTCTCATCAAAATGCTAACAGAGAGATTCCAAAATCAAACCAGTAAATAGATACAGCATTGCCACAGCTGATTTCTTCCAGATATCCAAGGTAGGTGCCATATCGACAAGCCACTAATAAAATACATCCTATTAATAGATCCTAAAATAAAATCATATGACCTCAGTAGATTCAGGAAAAACCTTTGATCAAATTTTGAAATATATTTCTAGTAAAAACACACACAGTGTGAACAGCAGGCACATTTGCAGTGTGGGAACTCACACTCCCTCCTCACACACACGACTGAGCCCCACACTCAGCTCTCAGCTACTGACGCGGGAGGACGACATTCCCACAAAGATCGGGCAATGTGACTTCACCTACGTTGTCATTCAGCATCACACAGGTAGTATTAACAACGTAGTTAAACAAGAAGAAACCCATGGTTGGTTTTTGCATTGATGGGAACAGACACGTGGGCATTCCCCAGCCCCAAATGTCGGCCACAGCCGGAGGTGCTATGGGGCTGGCTCAGTCAGTACAGAGGCCTCTCCCTGGGAGCTGCAGGGACAGGGGTTCACAGCGAGGGCCAACGACAGGGTGACAGCTCTGGAACATCCAGGAAAGAAGTCAGTGGCCACTGCCAGAGACACAGGATGCCCAGTCAGATTTTTTATCCCAAAAGATTGTACCCCCATTCCTGCACCTGGGCTTCAGAGCACAGCCACTCTGTGTCCCCAGCTGATGGGGAGCTGACTTCCTGTTCTGTCTGAGACCTGTTATCCAGGAAGGGGCTGCATGAGGTGCTGTGAGGACAGCGGTGGGGGAGGCACACCCATTCCCTAGGGGCTGCCTGGAAGAACCTGGCCTAAGGGTGGCGGCACCACAAGCAGAAGCCACAGGTTGTCCTGAGTGCCACATGCTGGGATGTCCCCTTTCAGGAGATGAGAAGGAGCTTCCCCTGGTCCCACAGGCCTGCAGCTCTCTGTGAGCATGGAGGACACTGTCATAGGAGTGGCAGTGAGAGGCAGCCTTATCCTCAGTTCTTAGCTCAGTGAGGGTCAGGGACCCTGAGCTGCCAGAGCTGATCCTGGGAATGGATCGTGGGCTGCACAGGGTGGATCTGTCATGAGTGATGGGCAGGGTTGGGGCTGAGTAGGACATGTTGGCGACAACACACATTCAGCCTTCCTGAGGTACAGTGATGCAAACAGCTGGTTTCTGTGTCCCTGGTTCTTGCTGACACATCACAGACTCTGTTGCTAGCACAGCCCTCCCCTGACACACAGGACCTTCCCCTCGTTTGAGAAAACTGCACAAGGTGTTGCTGCCACAGACAGGCCTCAGAGGCAGCGTTCAAAGGATGTGACCAATGTTCCTGAAAAAGTCCTGTGTTGGGTTTCAAACGTGAGTTCAGGCCAACCAAAGCAAGAAAACAGCTGTCTTCTCAGAGTGGGGACTGCACCGGGGAACTGCACTGCAGCGGACAGAAGGTTTTTGTCTCACTTCCCCACGGCCCTGCAGCACTGTGGGAGCACTGAGACTCCTGTCCCATGTTGTGCAGTAATAGTCGGCCTCGTCCTCAGCCTGGAGCCCACTGATGGTCAGGGTGCCGACACTGCCAGACTTGGATCCAGAGAATCGGTCGGGGATCCCTGAGGGTCTACTGCTAGTACCATAGATGATGGTCTTAGGGGGTTTTCCTGGGAACTGTTGGAACCAGTACACATCTTCACCATACCCAATGTTGGTGCTGCTTCCAGTGCAGGAGATGGTGACGGTCTGTGCTAGGTTTCCCGACACTGAGGACGGCTGAGACAGCGCAGCCTGGGCCCAGGACCCTGGAGGAGGGAGACACACAGAGATGGTGATCCTGGATCCAGAGACAGGAACAGGAAGAAGACCTCCAAGTATCCTCTCAAGATCTCCTCCCCTGTTCCCTTATCCAGTCACCTGTGCAGTGAGCCAGAAGGCTGAGCAGGAGAGGGGACCAGGCCATGGTGGAGTCCATCCCTGAGTCCTGCCTTCTTGGCCCCACAGCTGAAGCAGAGCTTCCCCCACACCTCTCCCTTCCCCTCTTCATACTCTGAGAGAGGGAGGGCCCACTCATGCAAATAGATCTGCCCCCCTTGCCCCTGATTTCTGATCCCTCCCTGGTCCCGCTGTCAGGTACCTGTGACTGGGGATTTCAGGGGGGTTAGGGTTGAGCCTGTGTGAGACTCAGGGTGTGTCAAGGTCACAGCTGTGTGACCTGAGCAGAGGACACCAGGCAGTGCCAAGTCATAGGTCCCAGCTCTGATGACCCTAGACCTTCAGGAACAGTCCCTGAGCGCCCCCTGGTGCCCAGACCTAGACACACCACTGTGTGACATGCTGCTGAGTCCCATCACACACAGATCCTGCCTCCCCACAGCCCTGTTCCCTGACCTGCTCCCTTAGGGGCGGTCCCAGTGCCCCTTTATAGGGGGTCCCCGTCACTCCAGGACTCTTTCATGTCCTACTCAGACTCCTCAGGGTGAGTTTGTCCACATGTCCCTTGGCTGGTCCGTAGTCAGCACCGCGCTGTTGCTTTCACTCAGGTCATCTCCCCTGGAGCAGGACCAGGCCCAGAGCAGTGACTGTCCCACAGCAGTGTGAGCCCTGTTTCAGGACAGTTTTATTTTTTACTGTGACTCCTCCCTTGTTAGAAATTGATCACTATTTCTCCAAGGCACAAAAATAATCTTTCAATGTATTTTCTCTCTTTCAGCAGACAGTAAGTATATTTTTATGCATATAAGTTTAACCAAGCTTTACCTAGTAAGTGGGAACTTCATTGTTTCATACATTGAATAAGTAATTCCCATGGTCCCGTGTATATTGGAATGAGAGCAGATATCTGAGTTTTTGAATCAGATTCTCTGACTCCAGCTTCCTGGACACAGAAGGGGACAGTGACAGTGACAGTACCACCTGTGACAAGGACCTTGGGAGTGGGGATCCTCAGTCATGACTTCAAGATCACCGGGGGAAGCACTTTGGAAAGAAAACCAGAAGGGGATGCATGATGGATTGTGGGGCCCCAGGCCCAGGTGCTGGTCCTCTGGGGCTGTCCTCCCTGAGGGAGGGGCAGGGGAAGCAGAGGCACCCAGGGGATGTGGGCAGGGCCACCATTGCTACTTGTAAACCTGCTTTCTCCGTGTGAGTCCTGCTGGGAAAGGAGGCCATACTTTGGACTTTCTGTTGCCTCCTCCCTTTCCCAGGAATACATCATTTCAGACCGCTCCTCACAGATGGGAGGGGGTGTGGCTCTCCTAAGAATTGAGCTTTTGGGGAACATTAAAAAGGTCGGGGGTCAGAGCTGCTCATTGGTGAGACTGGAACCACCTTGCCCGTTTCCCAGGTCAGTTTCCAGTGTCCACACACCAGACTCAACTGACCGATGATGAGGGTGGAAGGCAGAGTGACCCATGTGGTGGCACCAGTTAGGGAAACTGTCTGTCTCTGTTCTCTGATGGCTACCCAGGCCTGCCAGCCATGTGTCAGCCTGTGACCAACCCAGTTCCAACCCCAGGGACAGGTTTCACCTTCCTAGGAGGAGTGAGGCAGTCCTTGCCCTGGGCACAGTGAAGGTGTCAGGGTGCTGCTGTGAGGGATCTCATGCAGGCCAGGGCTCCCGGTCTGTTGGTGGCAGGGTCCCGTTGTCCTCACGGGGCAGGCTGCTGTGGGGTCACAAGCCTGGTAATGCCCCGGGGTTTCCCTCCCAGGATGAAATCAGCATGGTGTCACTGGGGTCAGTTAAACCTCAGAATGTTGGAAAACTAGTGATAGCCCACTTGTCTTCTGGAAAAGAGACCTCCCTGAGTCTCCACTGAACGAGCAGGGCATTGTGCGTAAAGTTTCCACCACAAGGCTCACCTTGAGACTCAACCACACTCACCTGCCTGTGACCTTCACCCAGGAGGTGCACCTACTCCCCTCGCACCCAGTTTCGAGGACCAGCCTCTCTCCGCATCCCATCCTTCACTTCCTCCCTCTGAAACCTGAAAACCAGACTGTCCTTCTCCTGCTCCCCTGCTCTGTCTCAGACCTGCACCAGGCTCATCTCTCACCAAACCACCGCCTCCTCCTGCTCACGGAACTGACTCTCATCCCCTCCCATCCTCCGCTGTGCAGCGGCTGGAACTCGGACACTTAATCAGATTCTCTGTCTTCTCAGTCACATCCTCTAGTGCTCCTCGCCCCTACCTGAGCCCAGCACACAACAGGTGTCCACCTGGTGGTGAATTATATGGGCCCAGGAACACTCAGCCATCTGGAGTCAGACACAACTGAGCTCTGTGTGTGTCCCTGGTGCCGTCCTGACCGGTCACAGATTCTCCTGGGCAGCCTGCCTCTGGCATCAGGAACTATCTGCTGGGTGACAGACCATCAGATGACATGTCGTTTTCTAAGACAGTCTTTGGGGGTGTACATTGAGACAATGGGCTACGGGTTCTAGACTGTGCTCCCTGATATGAGTGTGAGACAATAGATTCTGCTGAAATAAATAAACAATGAGAGATCTGTAAAAACCACACTGTGGTGGGGAAAGTCTTTGTCCCAGTGTGCAAAAGGCAGGAGAGCATTTCCCATGTAGGCCTTTCCCTAAGCTGGTCCTGGCAGGACCTGCCCCACACTGCCCCCTGCTGGTCTCTGATCCAGGGCCCACCAGCCCCCGGACCACAGCGCACACTCCTTCAGGGCACCCTGATTTGGCCCTGGGGCCTTTTGGATGTGACTTCCCGCAGCATGAGAATGAGTAGGCTTCTCCGTGGAGTTGGGAACTAAGACATTATTGTCTCCTGACAACCAGTGACTTCCAGGCCGCTCCATGCAGGACACATTCACTGTGTTTATGTTGCCAGACATTTCAGGTTTTCTTCACATGTGCTCGGGCTTCTTCTGCTTGCCTGGTGCCATTTCACATGGAAGAATGTCTTAATCCCAGTTCAAGGCTCGAAACCTTCACTGCACTCTGCCGGTTTGTGCTGACACAATGTCTGTGTGAATGTCGGGACATCGTGTCGTTGGTGTGTGTTGGAGACGCTGCTGTTCGACCCCGCCCCCACTGCCCAGGTACCTGCGGGTTGTGTCCCTCTCGGTCGCCACAGTCCACACTGTCAGAGAGGACGTGTCCTGTCTTCCTTCTTCCCACTCGGGCCTGCCATGTCCTCTTCAGCACAATTCTGATGATTTATTCTTTGCTTTTTTGAATATATTATATATTTATGATTCTTTTGCCTTTCCCCCTCTTATCTAATCTTAAAATTATTTTCATTCTAAAGCCTGAAAAATTAGTCACTACTATAAACAACTTTTTTGTGTGTGTATATTGTTTTCCCTTTTTCAACCCATTCCACATTGAGTCCTAATGAACTTTTTTGAAAATGGCTCCAAATTTGAACTTGAAGAGAAAACAGAGTTTTCTTGATATTTTCATGTAATTTTCATAAATGGTGGTATTGAGTGTTGTGTCATAGGCTCTAGACTTGAATGAACTCCAATGTTTTTAGAAACTTTTAAATAATTAGGATTCGTGTTATTAAACTGGGTACTGTGCATAAGTTATGAGCCTGAGAGCCAGGGCCTTGAAGGGACAGGGCTCCCTCCTGTACCTGGGAACTCAGCAGTTCCTCAAGGATGCGACCTCAGGAGGAAGTGGACATGCTACTGTGTGCGGATGTCAGACTCAAGGAATGATCAGCACATCCTGGGCCAGGCTCAGGGGACAGGTAGGGGACTGGGGTGCAGGGGACCTGAAGCTCCTGACTCTCACAAGCAGGGATTCTCTCTGTCATTCCCAGTCAACTTGAAGGTGGAGATATTGCAGCTTCTGGTGACAAAGAAATCTTCTTTTCATTGCATGAGCAGGAAGAACAGGAGGGACTTTTGTGGCATTCCTAAAGTAGCTTTGACTCAGAAGCATCAGTCCCTGCAGCTTCACTAGCACAGGGACAGAGAATCCAAACGTGAGCTGGTGCTGTCCACAAGTAGGGACAGATGTTTGGGGTTCTAATGGGGGGAATGGAGGGCGAATGTTCTAGCACTTCCCATGGACTGCATGTTCCTGGGTCTCTGGGTTGTCCTCAGACCTTTGACCATGACCACCAGCCTCATTCTCCATCAGGCTGCAGCCCTGTGTGATCACAGAGGGGTGTGCACTGACCTGACTCTGGAGAGTGGGGGTGGAACTCAAGGGGGTTCACCATGCCTCTGAGGTCACACACTTAAGGGCTCTGCCTGGGGGTCTGGACCGGCATCAGACACGCCCACAGTGCCTCTGCTTCTCCCCTGGTCAGAGCGTCCACAGGACCCTCCTGGGTGGAGTGTCCTTGTGCACACCCCGGGGAGGCTGTGCTTCCTGATACTGCAAAGTCCCCCTGGGAACTTGTGTTGGTTAAAAGCTACAATGGTACACGAGGAGAGGGAAGAACAGTCCTGGTCTCGTGGCCTCAGGAAACACCCGTCACGTAAATTCTTATGGATTCTGAGAGATATGGGCTATAGAAGAGTCACATCCAGGGACCCACTTCACCCACCTTCTCTGGAGGAGAATCACCGTCTTCCCAGCAACACTGGGGCCTCGCCTTCATCCCCTCATATCCCACACGGGGGTTTCATGTCCTCAGGCCCTCGATCTGCACACCTATTCTTGCCTGACGCCCTTCTCCCTGACATCACAACCCAGGCACCTGCGGTAGAACCAGGCCTGCTCTGTGCCTGGAATCTTCCCAGACCTGGGCCTTCACATAACACCTGAAGTGCCTTGTCTCAGGGACCAGGGTGCCTCAGGTCCCTGGAAGGGATGAGCAGGCTCTGCTGTGACCCCTTCATTGGACTCCTTGACCTCAGACAAACTTCTTATGCTGCCCCAGGCTTCCTTTCCTTCCCACCTTCTGCCACAGGATGGGCCATCCAGGCAAATGTGTGTACAACCACAGACTGCCCAGCCCCTCTCTGAGCCCTCCTGTGAGTCCAGAGCTCAGCTCACACCAAAGACTGAGGGGGATGGAGGATGGCTTCACCCCTGTGAGAGCCCTGGGAGGAAGCACCTGTTGAGACCACACAAAGATTCCTCCTCAGGGGACTCTGCGCAGTTGCAGAGGACACAGATGTTGAGGCCCCAGCAGTGAGCACAGGGTCCAGTCTGCAAACCTGGGCTCCACTGAGTGAACAGTCCTCCCTGAGCAGCTGTGCAGGGACCACTGGAAAGTCCCACAGCGCCCCCTGGTGTTGGCAGGGCACACATCTCTCTATGTTCCCTAAAGGCCTTGGAGCCCAGCTGGTCCCTGCAGCTCAGCAGGTCACTGACTGCATCCCCATGCCTATGGCAGGACTCCCCGATACTATGATTCTTATCTACTGTGTATAGTCCCAGTCCGGTTTCTCACTTCACAGTGGAGGCCCTGCCTATGCCTCATTCCTGACTGCTAAGATACACATGCCTCTCAAATTCCAGTCTTTCTCAAAGTTGTGCACACAGTATGTCCGCAGTCCCCACGCCTTCCCATCCCACTGCTGCTGGCTACAGGCAGGTTCCCATCTACACTATCTGGGACCACGCAGGTTCCCCCTCTGCAGTCTCTTATTTATCCTCACTTTGTCCCTGGGCATCTGAAGACTCACCATACCTGTGCAGTGGGAGAGAAGCATGAGCAGGAGAGGGGTCCAGGCCATGGTGCAGGCAGCTTCCTGGGCCCCAAATGAGGTCTGAGGTGGGCTGGGCCTCTTTCATCTCCCCCATTGGCTGGGAAGAGGAGGAGCTGTTCACTCTTATTTGTTTCCCCCAATGATGATGAACCTTTTCCACCCTGAGAACCAGCCAAGTGAGAGCCTAGCTGGTTGGACAGGGAGCTGGTGGGTGAGACTGGGTTTGCCCGCTGGGAGGGTCCAGGGCAGAAGCAGCTGCTGGGACCTTACACAGACCAGTGAGCAGCAGGCTCTGCCCAGCCCAGAGGGGATGCAGCTGCAGGGTCCCCATCAGTAACCACAGGCCCCAAGCCACAGCGGGAGGCACCCAGTGCCTGGTCCTGGTGGACCCACAGCACCCCTGCTCTCACTGCTCAGAATTCATCTGTGGATGGAAACACCTGGTCACTGTCAGTCCGCAGACGTCCCTGGGCACACCACGTGCTGTGCCCCAGGTCTCTGATAGAAACAAACCACCTTTTCCAGTGATGGGTCTTGGGGTATGAGGGGAAGGAGACATGGAAATAAGAACCACCTTCGCATGCTTCCAGAGCTCTAGGAGGGAGAGAGCAGAGGGCTCTCAGGAGGCACCCCTGAGCTGCCATTTCAACCAGGGCCCCAGGGAGGGGGCTGGGATCAGGGCTTAGACTGCACAGTGGGGTCATCCTGGAGAAAAAAGAATTTCGAAAAGACGGGCAGGTTTGTGAGACGGTGTACCAGGCTTGGCAAATACTCAGACTCGTAAGAACGTGAGGCACTGAGGCAGAGCCTGCAGACTGAGCATCGCAGTGTCGGAGGGCAACGCACTGGCTGGACGAGGGAGCACAGGGGATCCAGGTGGCTAAGAACCTTCTCTGACCTAGTGAATAATCGTCAAATATACACGACCTCTTAGGGAGGTGTATTTGACAGGGAACCAACTGCACATACAGTGCGCACCGTTTCATAAGGTTGGCATTTGTGTAAACCTGAGAAATTACCACCAATTCATCAAGAGAATGAGTGCACTTGTCAACCTCACAAACAGATCCATAGTCTTTCAAATTTCTTTCTTTTCAGACCCATCTCCCCAGTTCCCAGGCCAGCACTGATCTGCATTTCCCCCACAAACATTCAATGTCCTATTTTAGCATGGCATACATTTGAAATAATATATTATGCCCTGTCTTTATATTTCATCTGGCACTTAGAAACTGAACCCACACTACATCGTACATCCATGTCTTTTCGTTGCTAACAGTGCCCAGTCTGTGGATGATGCACCAGGCGTTTCAACACCCGCCCACGGAGACATCGGGGTCATTTCCGGTTTGCGGAGACTGGAAGGACAGCTGCTCTGAGTGCTTGTGAGGCCCCAGGGTGAGCACGTGCAGTGTGTGCGCCTTGCTCTCTGGTACGCGGCAGTGGGACGTGCTCGGAGGCACGTCTGTAACGTTTGAGGAAGTACCAGACCACCTTGAAAAGCGATTCCCTGACTTTGGTTCCCACCAGCGGGGCCTGAGAGCGGGGCCTGTGCCGCTTCCCACCCGGCAGGATCAACCACGGGACCTTCAGACGCTCTCAGGAGTGTGGCGCCTTCTCCTGTGGCTTCATCCGCACGTCACTGACGCCTTGTGAGGCCGAGCATTTCTCCCCGTGCTTGTTTCCCATCTTCATGTTATACTCAGCGGGGCTTCTTTTGAAATAACCTTTTCAGCACTAAGTGATCTACATTAAAGTGTTTTTTTTTTTGTTTAAATCAGATACACGACTTGCAAATGGTCTGTGGCTGAGGTGGCCATTCTGTCCACATTGTCTGTCAAAGAGCACAGTATTTACAACCTGGTAAAGCACAGAGGATTCATATCTGGTGTTTCTTCTGCTGTTCCAGCTCAGAAAGTTTTGCCAGCTTGAGGTTTTGTGCACATTTCCTGGTGGAATTGTGTTTTCATCTCTAAATGTTAGCAGTTCTATTTCTAGCACAGAGGGTGTTCTTCTCCTTTACAGTGATAATGCCTTCCCTTCCTTTACTCCTGGGTTACCACACGAGCCGGGGTTTAAGACATGTCTCTCCTGATCCACAGATGAAGGAGTCAAAGGAGCCAGTGAGAAGAAAGGAACCCTTGGGGATTTTATGTCCCAGAGGCTGCAGCTACCAGGTTCCAGCCCGGGGACAGGAACAGGGGCCCTGCTGGCCCCTGGGGGCAGGCACAGCTGCTCACACCTCAGCACCAGCTCCAGGACCCTGGGTCTCCCCCAGAGTCCACGTCAGCGGGGCCCCTGGGTGTGAGCTCCCCGGGTGAGAAGAGAAGAATTCTGAGAAGATGATCAGAGGGGGCAGGGCCTGTCCAGAATGAGCTCCCACTCTAGGCTGAGGCCTGGACACACGGACTCCCTAAGTCACATCACCTCTGGGCCTCTGCCCACCTCAGGCAGCTTCCTTCTCTCGCCACATCTTCTGGACAGTTCTCTGCTGTCATCAGGTGATGGTACCTGTGATGGTTTACCTGGCTTGTAGCATGTTAGGGGGCTTCCTTAGACCCTCGGATCCAGGAAAGAGCCTCCCAGGCTCAGGGAGGGCGGATGGGAGTGACAGCAGAGTCACAAACACAGACAGACATGGACAGGAGGGGATGAGCTAGGAGCAAGGTGGCAGGTCTGTCTGGTTCCCAGGGACCTTGAGGAGGAGCAGGAGGAGCTTCCCTCCTGGAAGGTTAGGGTTGGAAGGGCTCCAGGCCTCTTCACTGCATGAACCTCGCATACCTGACTCTAGGGGGCAGCAAAGCACCAATTCCCCATCTACCCCCTCAGTCCTGGCTGACCATCTTCGGATGCATAGCATACAAAACGGACTGATGCGGAAGATTTTGACTTTAGGGAAGATCTGCAAGACTAGCAGCTCTGAGGGAGCTGTGGCCATAACTGAGACATCTTTTGAACAAAAGCTGCCTTAAAATTAGAACAGGCAAACAAACCAAAATAAACCAACAAAAAATGTTTGCATGTGATGCTCCATATGAATACACAGCCCTTTGTAACACTCTTCATTGGGAACTGGACTCTGTAAGATACCCCCAGCCCGCCCCTGGGAGGGTAAGTCACAGAGCTGAGCTGGGAGTTGCTGTACACAAATGTTCTCATGCTGTCGTTTATAATGCGTGTTTGGAGACTCCTTGGGATACGCGTCAAATCTCAAATCGGTGAGCTTGGTGTCAAGTTCAGGTATAACATCCCTATTAAAGGCCATGTTTGCATCTTCTTGTAATGTTTCTTTGAAATAAGAAAATAATAGTACAACTGTAATAGTCAAATTAACTGTTACCATCATTCTTGTCACCTGGAAAGCAGCTGGTTACACAAATCTTATATAAAATAAAATTGAGGCTTTGGAAGTGAAGGGAATTTTTGGTTGTCACCAAAGTGATTGTGACTTCACCCCCTTTATTGGTGGGGGAGTAGAAGCCAGAGCCCAGAATTCTCAGTGACCAGCATGTTATAGCTTAACCACCCAGTACAGTCTAACCCAGAGTTGCCCATAGAAAAAGGCATTAAGCATCAGCAGGAGGACTTGCCACAGAGCTTTTAAGATTGCCTTCATTTCACCTAATATGAGGTGCTGCATGAAATTCTAAATGGGTCCATGATGTTCTAACACTCACTGCACGGCTCCATGGAACAGTGCAGACCTGAGTGTGGAGGCGTGCCTAACCCTCCTCTTTGAAACCCAGAGGAGTGGTCACTTCAACACTTTGTGCAATTACATTAAATCATAATGCAATGTGTGTGTGTGTGCGTGTGTGTGTGTGTGTGTGTGTGTGTGTATTCCTGCCCTAATTCCTGAAGCAGAAATCCTGAAACACTTATAAAGCCCTGGGTGGCACGAGTGTCCCTTTCCCTGACATGGTGACTCTGGGTGGGCTCCTGAATGGGGCTTGGTCACCACAGAGACCAACCCTGATCAGAAGGTTGGAATTTTCAGCTCCACTCCCACTCTCTTAATGACAGAGGAGGGCTGAGAGATGAGTTAATAATTAACCATGTCTATGATGTGAAAACCCCATACAATTCCCCAGTGTCTGAGCTTGTGGAGCTTCTGGTTTGACCAAGGAATCCACAGCAGGAGGGTGGCACATGCCAGCTTCACAGGGACCTTCCCAGACCTCGTCACCCACACACCTCTTCATCTGCCTGTTCCTCTCTGTCCTTTACCCCGCTCTCTAACAATGTGGTAGAGAAAGTGCTCCCCTGAGTTCCACGAGATGCTCTAGCAAATTAATCACACCCAAACTCAGGACCATGGGAACCTCCCGATGCAGCCAAATCCCACAAAACTGGGGGCAGTCTGCAGACGTCCTGTTCGTGATTGGCATCTGAGTGGGGACAGTCCTGGGGGACGCAGCCCTGACCTGTTCATCTCACACGGGCTCCAGGCAGATAGTGCTAGCACTGAGGTAAATTTGCAGGGAATACAGCTGGTGTCTGAGAGAACCTCTTGATATGATGAAAAATTCCCTCACGTTTTGTGGCCATGAGCATCAGAAGTAAAGTTTTCTACATGAGCAGTAAAGAAGATAAAACTGCAGGATAAAGCTAAGTTCTTTCAGTTTAAAAATATTTCTTGAGGGTAATTTACTCCAGATGCCATGGGCCTGTGACCTCAGGTTCTATTGTCTCTCGAGGGTGTTCCTGGGATGCCCCGTGCTGCCTTAGGTGACAGCCCTAAGCTGTGGGTTACGCTTTCCCCCGCAAGGACAGGTGTTGCCACAGAGAAGCCTCCCCTGCAGGGGCCATCACCGAAAGGGAAGCTCAAAGCCAAAATGTATGGGCCCAAGGGTTTTTGTCTCACTTCCTCGTCATCTGAGCCACTGTGAGTAACCGTAGCTGCTACCACTGCCATAATGTACAGCACAGTAATAGTCGGCCTCGTCCTCAGGCTGCAGCCCAGAGATGGTCAGGAGCCCTGCATTGGCCGAGGCGTCTTTGGATCCAGAGAAGCGGCTGGGGACCCCGGAGCCCTGCTGCTTGTCTGAGTCTGTGTAGTAGTACAGCAGATACCAGGGAGGGCTCCCTGGCTTCTGCTGGTACCAAAATATAGCATAGCTGCCAACACTGAAGCCACTGCTCAGGGTGCAGGTGAGTCTGGCTGTGGCTCCAGGAGATGCAGAGAGGGAGGGCGGCTGAGTCAGCACAGGCTGGGAGAGGGAACCTGCGGAAACATTGACACTTGTGAGTGATGGGGTAGCACCACTGGAACCTTCTCAGGAGATGGAGCAGAAAGGAAATAAAATTGGGAACTGAACCCTGGTCCCCAAGGCCTGCCCCTACCTGTGCAGTGAGAGAGGAGCACGAGGAGGAGAGGAGTCCAGGCCATGGTGCACACAGCCCCTGAGCCCACAGTGGGGCTGGGCTGCCCAGGCCTCCTTTTCTCCCCACCCTCTGCCAGGGGAGGGGCTATTCATGTAAATATGTGTCCATCCAGGGACTACTCAGCCCCTCCCTGAGCCCTGGTGCTGGAGCTCAGCTCGCACCCCAGACAGACAGGGATGGAGGTTGTCTTTACCCCTTGAAAAATCTGATGGATCAGACAAGGTCAGGTGCATGCAGGGTAGCATGGCCTTACAGAGTATATCTGAATGAACCTCAAATACTAGTTTGAAAGACCATAAGCACCCCTATGTTCATTGCCCCATTACTTACACTCGCCAAGATATGGAAGCAGCCTAAATGTCCATCAGTAGAAGAATGAATAAAACAGCTATGGGACATTTACACAATGGAATAGTACTCAGCAGTAAAAATAAAGAAAAATTTACCCTTTATGGATGGGTATGGATGGACCTGGAGAATATTTTGCTGTGTGAAACAAGCAAGTCAGAGAAAACCAAATACCATATGATTTCACTCGCATGTGGAATCCAAAGAACACCCTGAACTAATAAGGAAAATGAAGACACACTCTGAGATAGAGACCAGGGTGACAGCTAAGGGGGGAGGGTCAGAGGGTAGAGAGACTGAGCAAAAAGGAAACAGGACTCATGGACCTGGACAACAGTAGGGTGATTGTGGGGGAAGGGGTGATTAAGGGGGACTGAATTGTAATGCAAA
Organism: Phyllostomus discolor; assembly: GCF_004126475.2. Lineage (NCBI taxonomy): Eukaryota > Metazoa > Chordata > Mammalia > Chiroptera > Phyllostomidae > Phyllostomus > Phyllostomus discolor. The sequence continues at coordinate 58,874,898 of NC_040915.2, read as the reverse complement.
AAAACATGAGTAAAGAAAGAAAAAGCCTGGAGAGGAAGCACCTGCTGAGACAGCACAAAGGTCTTTGCTCAGAGGATCTGCCAGGCCACAGAGGACCCCTCACCAGAGTAACAATCAGTAAGTTCTGGCCCCTCCCCGAGTCCCAGGCTCCACTGAGTAGAGGGTCCTAGCTGAGAAGCTGCATAGAGGCCACAGGACAGTCCCACAGCGCCCCCTGCTGGTCACAGCCCACACTCCTCACATTGGCCTGAAGCCCTAAGAGCCCTGCTGGTCTCTGCTGCTCAGCAGGTTGCACATGGTTCCTTGGGCTTCATTCCTAAAACTAGAACGACTTTGTGACCCAGAATTCCACTTGTGGGTATTTATCTGAAGAAAACTAAAACATCTTTGAAAGACATGTGCAACCCCATGTCCAGGACAGCATTGTTATACAACAGCCAACATATGGAAATCACCTAAGTATACATTGATGGGTGAATGGCTAAAGATCATGTCATACATCATATATAATGTTAAATCAATGTATAAACGAGCCTTGAAAGAAATGGAATCTTGTCATCTGACACAACATGAACAAAAACTTGAGGACATTATGCCATGTAAATAAGTCAAACAGAAGGACAGACACCATGATCTCACTTATCTGTGTAATCTGATCAACAACAAAAAAACTAATAAACACAAGATACAGAGAAGAAATTGGTGGTTGCCAGAGGCTGAGGTAGGTAGGGTGGGACAGAAATGAGAGAAGAAGTTCAAAGGTAGAAAATTGCAATTATGGCATAAATCAGGCCCTGGCCAGGTAGCTCAGTCAGTTAGTTGTGCTGAGATGAGGCAATGTCGGGGGTTCGATCTGTGTTCAGGGCACATACAGGAAGCAACCGATGAATGTGGAAGCAAGTGGAACACCAACATCCGCATCTGTGTGTCTCTCTCACTGTCTCTCTCCTCTCTTTCTCCCTGTCTCCCTCCCACCCCCTTCCTCCCTCTCTCTCTAAAGTCATTTCTCCTAAGAAGGCATAGTTATGTATTTTAGAGTGTTATAGAAGCCAATATCAGGGAAAGGGCAGACTCATCACACTGGGCACCATCATGTGCAATTCCACTCAGTGGACAGGACAATCAAATATTCCTGAGTGAACTAGTGCAGGAACAGGCACATCTGTAAATATCTTCATATGCAGTGCTACGTGCCCCTGAACCAAACCTGAGTTCATTCTTGCATCGGCAACTCTGACACGTCACTGCCGGGAGCATCACGCCTCCTCCCCCTGGGGATACCTGTCAGTTTCCATTAATAAGGAGAGTAGTCCTGCTCCGACCCGTGCCCACCCACTCACGTGATTATGTAACGACAGTGCACAGCACAGCCACACCTGCACTGTTACCTGTATCCCCCTGGGAAGCCACTTTGTCATCGGAGCACAGTTTTAAGTGCAGTTTCCTTTGCTGTTAGTCTGATTGGTGTCCCCCACTGTGACAGGTACTTCAGTCAGCAAATTTTCTCCCCACCTTTCCCCTGAGGGCAGGGGATCATGCCTTCTCAATGCAAACTGATGAGGTCCTGCCACCTTCCACATTCCACCAAGGGACCCTCAACTTCCTAACCTGCATGTCAAGTACACACGTTAAGGTCTGTCATTGTGTTTCACAGTTTTCAATGCATTTCACAGCGCCGTAGTGCCATTTAGGAGACATTACATTCTCATACAGAATAATTCAGTTGCTCCTGCTTTGTTTTCACATGGTCAAATTTAAAACACATGTTCATACTCTCCCTACACATTTGCCTCTTCCAAAATGTGACATCATTAGAATCATGTTAAAAATGACATCACCTTTTAAAAGGAAGCCCCTTGTTGGAGGACCTCTCTGCTGCTCCCGGCTTGGGGTGAGCCCACACACAGCTGTAATACACACCCACGCACGGCCTGTCGGTTGCTCTCAGGGTGGGGAGACTGTTGATAAAGATACTTTAAACTTTCACATGCAGGTGTCTCTCTGAACAGAAATTCCAATTTAATTTCATAATGTCATTTTATTTACTGTAACTTTTAATTGAGATATTATTGACATACAACATTATATTCATTTCAGCTGCACAACATCATCAGTCTATGTTGATAAATATTGCAAATTCATCAGCAAAATGAGTCTACCTAACTCCCATCACTACACATTGTAACAATGTTTATTATTTCTTGTGCTGTGAATGTTGGAGATCCACTCCTGCAGCTGCGTTCACATACGCATGGCCACAGAATCCCCGCCCCAGTCCCCATGCTGTCCACGACATCCCCGAACCACTCATTTCACAACTGGGAGTTGGTTCCCTTTCACTGCCTTTACCCATGTGGCCACCCCTTCACCCAGACCTCTGGAAACCACCAATCTGTTCTAATTGTATGCTTTTACATGGGCATATATTACAGAAAACTCATTGAAAATCAGAAGACAAAACAAAGCAGTCAGCAGTGATTACACTGAAGGACATTATAAAGTGAGATGCAAACCGCTGACTCACCCTTCATGCACAGCACACACAGTGCTCAGGCCCCATGGTAGGTTTAGGGGCCCAACAAAATGTCTTATTTATTTGAACATCACAAGAAAAACTGAATGCAAACCAGTCTTGAAGTCAACAGTCTCCATCATGTGGGAAAACGGACTTTCAGTTTCATTTAGGACACTCAGTCTGGGAAAGTGCTGCTGTGAGTGACTGTGAGGACAGGAGGGAAAGAACCATCCTGCAATCCCAGACAGTGTCCCTGGGGGAACCCGGGCCAAAAACATCAACCAGAGAATGAGCAGAAGTCACAGGGCTCAGGCTGAGGCTGAGCTGCAGCGGCTGCAGTGTTCAGCCAGCTCCCAGATGACACAGGGGTTCTTGTCTCACTTCCCCACAGGCCTGCAGCACTGTGCGCCCGTTGACATTGGTATCATAGGTCTGGCAGTAATAATCAGCCTCGTCCTCAGCCTGGAGCCCAGTGATGCTCATGGAGGCTGAGCTGCCAGACTTGGAGCCAGAGAATCGGTAAGGGACCCCTGAGGCTAGTTTGCTATTACCAGAGATGAGGAGTTTGGGGGCCTTTCCTGGGAGCTGTTGGTACCAGTGCACATCATAACCCCCGATGTTGGAGCTGCTTCCAGTGCAGGAGATGGTGAGGGTCTGTCCTGGGTACCCAGACACAGAAGGTGGCTGAGTCACCACAGACTGGGCCCAGGACACTGGGAGAGAGACACACAGAGATGGTGATTATGGGTGTAGAGACAAACAAGAAAGTACAGCATGAGTTTGCCCAGGGAGCCACCCCCTGTCCCCATAAGCAGTCACCTGTGCAGTGAGCCAGGAGGGTGAGCAGGAGAGGGGACCAGGCCATGGTGGAGACCATCCCTGAGTCCTGCCTTCTGTGGCCCCACAGCTGAAGCAGGGTTTCCCAAAACCTCTCCCTTCCCTTTGTACTCTGAGAGAGGAGGACCCATTTATGCAAATGATTCCCCGACCCACCTCCTCAACTATTTCATTCCTCCCTGAGCTCAAATCACCTACCCCTGCCCCAGGACCCTGTGCATGACTGCGAGGTGGGGCTTTGTGAGACCTGTGCATTGGGGAAGTCACATCTCTAAACCTCAACTGGCTGGTCCCAGCTCAAATCACCCCAGTTCCCTCAGGAACAACCCCCGAGCACCCTCTAGTGCCCAGGCCCAGACTCCATTGTGTGTGGTGACCAGAACCCAGAAGAGACAGCCTCTGACTTCCACTTTCTGTCCACTGAAAACTGCCTTAGGGCCAGGCCAAGTGTCCCCTCTTGTGGCTTCCCCATCACCCCAGGGCACATTAGTGATGTCCTCAGAGACCTCAGGATCAGCCTCTCCACACCTCCCTGGGATTTCCATGCTGAGGAATAACGTGCTGTCTCTTACTTAAACCCTTAGGCCAGTATCAAGTCCAGAGCAGTGACCAGCCCCAGGCAGGCATGTCCCCTTCTGTGCAGGACACGGGTTCCTTCCTCCCTCATGTTAGAGGTCTCCTTCCCTGTGGGTCCCCAGAAAAACTGAGGAGAAAGGGCCCCTTCTCTCTAGGGATGGGGCGGTTATGGGGAGAAAGCCCCCTGCTCCTCCTTAGTGTGTGATGTTGAGTGCCCCTTTGTCCGTCATTATCCCACCTGCAGGGGACCCTCGGTCCCTGCACACTGTGAGCAGGGATCCCTCCTGGGAGCCTGCCCTCCAGTTCACAGTCTAAGGTTGCCCGGGACCTTGCCCTATGGCATTGTGTGTGTCACGTCTCTACAAGTAAAAAGGGCAAACATGCAGAAAATTCCAGGAATAAAGTTTAATTGCTATGATAGAATTTTATTAAAACAGTTTATAATTAGGGACCACCTACCCAAATTAAAATGCATGTATGTGATAATACATAAATGTCACCTGAGTAAGATTTGAGTTAAAAATACAACCATGATAACTATTTATAGCAATTGTGGTGAAACTTGATGGAGAAGCACGGGGAACACACTGCCTTCTGTTCTTGGTTGAAGAGGAGTGTACACATTTTCTACAATCCTTCCATTCTACAGCTGTGAGCTGTGCACTGTGGTCTGAGCTGCAGATAGAAAAGCTCGAGTTGGTGACCAGCCAATCCCCGTGAAGGGCTGCATTTCTCTCTCTTCCTTTCAGACCCTTCCCAGTAACAGAAAAGCCACCGCAGACACAGCCTCCAGGAGAGAGGGTGTTGGTTTCAGGCTTGTCTCTGGGGAGGGCACCCCTGTAGTCCCTGCCACTTGTGTCCAGAATTCTCAGAATAAAGAAATTGCCCCGGCCGGTGTTCCACAGAGGGTTGAGCATGGGGTTGTGAACCAAAGGGTCACCCTGAGGGTCGATTCTGAGTCAGGCCACATGCCTGGGTTTCGGGCCTGGTCCCTGGTGGCGGGCGCCGAGAGGCAACCATGCATTCATGTTTCTCTCCCTCTTTCCCTTCCTTCCCCCCTGTCTAGAAATAAATAAATAAAATCTTTTTAAAAAAGTTGTTTACTCAGCACCTCAATGACAGCCACACAAAGCCAACTGCTCCCAGAAGTTTCTGGCAATGATCCCTTGTCTGAGTCATGAAAAAGTGCAGACATAAGGGACAATATACCTCATGTCACAGGCCGTTTTGAGAAAGAAGAGTTGAGAAGGAAGGTGTTGAGCCTGGCTAGAGGTGTCCCAGGTCGTGACTGAGTGAGGGACAGCCCAGCCCTGAGAGCACAGGGAGGTCGTGTCTCACGTCCCCACACACTGGGTGCACTGTGGGAGCAGCCCTGAGGCTGCTCAGAACTTGGAACAACACAGAACTTGGCACCCTGGTGACCGGGCAGCCACATTCTAGAGAAGCTTCTCCTCAGCTCACTTGGTGGCAGATGCTCCAGAGACAACACGTTCACTTGTTTTGTCCCCAGGGAGGGAGGCACTGGCCTCAGGATCACGCAATGACAGCGACCTCACACTTTGCAACTGTTGTCAGCCAAGACGCCTCTGATCCTTTCCTGAGGGACCCAAAGATGACCCAGAGAGGCTCAGGGGGTCCAGTTCTGGCTCGGCCACCACTCAGATTCCACCAGGGCAGCCCTCTGTCCCCTCTGTGTCTTGTGTGTGGAGGTGAGGAGTTCTCGTGGGCCGGTCCCACACCCACCATACACAAATGCAGCCTGAGGGGGACCAGAGCCTGGCCTCTTGGTCACTTTCACACCCCAGTACAAGGCAGGATGTGGAGTGTGGGGCACCCTCTGACTGCAGTTTATCCTGAGCCGGGGTGGGGAACCTCCTGTCCCAGGGGTACAGTTATGGGGAGACACAGGGCTTAGCTGCTGTGGAAGCAGAGAGTCAATTCAGTAGGAAGAACCCATGGAGGGCGTGGGAGGCCTCGAAGTCCTCCAGATCAGCCCCTGGTCACGGTCATTTCAGAGGTGCCCTCAGGATATGGGGAAGGAAATGATCCATGGGCCACCTCTCCACCTGCCCTAGTGACATGCAGCTGGGCCACAGCACCAATAAGGGCTTCAGCGGCACAGGGTAAGTGTGGCCACTGGGGGTGGTTGTCCTTGATAAAAAATTCCCGGATGGCTGGTGAACACCCTCAGCCCAGTTGCTTCCCACACCATTCACCACAGTCCCTCCCACAGTCTATATATGGTCCAGAATCTTCAGCCCCAACCTGGATCCCTGGGCTCATCTCCCCTGGACTCGGCTCGAGAACCTGGAGCTTTCAGAGGCAGAGACCCACAGTGAGAGGTCCCTGGGAAGTGGGGTGCCTGCGAGCCTGTGGGGCGGGGCCGGGTCTGCTCACACAGAAAGGAAACCCGGACCTGGTGCTGGATCAGGAGGGAAGTCTGGCCTCAGACCACCCACCTGGAGGACTGCAGGCAGGGAAGGCGTGCTGTGCTGGGTCCTGGGCTGACGCTTCTCTGGAAGCTCAGGCTGTGGTTGGTCTTTGGGGGCACATGGAAAGGCAGGCACATGGGTGATCTTTTCTTGTCTTGGAGCTCCAGCCCCAGCCAGCAGGCAGAGCCGGCTCCAGCTTCAGCACTTACACATCCACAGGTGCCAGGTGCAGGGGCAGAAGCCAGTGCACATGTAGGGGCCGCCCCAGAACCAGAGGAACGTCCGCCTCCGGAGCTGCTCCAGAGCTGCAGGCCGTGCCAGCAGCAGCATCCGTTCCTCCCGCAGCTCTGCAGGCTGCACGTGCACACGGTGCATGGCGGGCCCTGACCCTCTGACACCTGCAGGGGGTCCCTCCTTGCCCCTCCAGGGTAACAGAGGTTTTCCTGAAATGTCTGGCGCTCCTTGTCCTGTCCTGCACAATTGCAGTCTCTGCCTCCACCTTCGCAGAATGACTGTTCTGTGACTCCCTGACTTCACGTGGTCGTTTTCTTATAAGGACACCAGTTATGTGAGTTCAAAGGGCCACCCTACAATAATATGGCCTCATCTCTGCTCAGAAAGCATTTTTAAATAATGGCACATGGTGGAGTACTAGGTGTTAGGATCTTCGCACACTTCCTTTAGTGCACAATTTAACTGCCAACATCCGGGAGGAAGGATCCTTCCCCAGATTTTGTACTTGTAGAAATATTGCTGAAAACAACACATGTTATTGCATTTACAATAAAATGACTCATGATAAAAACATAATCTTGACTAATATGGAAGAGAGGGTTCTTTCCTTATGAGGAAATGAGTGTGACTTCAGTCCTCAGTTTGAACTCCACAGTTCCTGTTCCCCCTGGAGTACAGAGGATGGTGGACTGCTCTTTCCAGATAAATTTCTTCCTGGCATGTTCAAAGGAGAGGAAGGCAGCAAACATTTTAGTTGATGGGATGCATGTACAGTTTTTAAGAAGATCTGATTTAATTTAGTTGAAATTGGTAAAAGATAATGGCCTTGGTGGGCTTCACAAGTCCCAGTGAAGAAGGTAAAATGCCTCTTGGTTTTAGAAATTGACTCAATATTCTGAAGTTTACAGTATTCTCTTCATCTGTGTCACATGTTTCTTGTCAAAATTTTGTCTAAGGTGTCCTAAAAGTTGTTTACATTTCAAACAAAAGTTTCCTGTATTTTCTTACTCCCTGTGTCAGTTTACTAACAGGCAGATATGAGGCTGTGCTGTGTGTGCAGATGGGCTGAGTGTCTGCGCAGTGGGATGCAGGGGGTCCCCCTTGCTCCCGTGCCCCGGGGGCAGCTCTGCTTTACTGTGTCAGCGCTGCCCAGTCCCCACACTCCCAGACCCTCAGGCCTTTCAGTGAATGGTTACTTAGGACCAGGAGACCCTCTTCCCTAAGGCCCTCCCTGCTCCAGGCACCCAGAGGGATCTTTCCCCTTATGTCAGGCAGGTGCTCCCTGCTTAAAAAGATCATGAATTCTCTCGCTGCTTTTTGAACAAAACACTGTCTCCTCCTAGGAGAATCCAAAGCAGTTTGGTCACTTCAGGGAGAACGGTCCTGTGGTGGAGGTGCCCAAGGACGCAGAGCCTGCGGTCTCGGAGGCCATTTATCCCGTCTGGTACCGTGTGCAGATTTCATCAGGGTGTTGGCCCTGGAGGAGGTGGTTCTGCTGCTTCAGTGATGCAGGGGCTGCAGTGCAGTGAGCATTTTGTACATAATACTCAGGCCCCAGACAGATGTCAAGATGGGCCTTTCTCATTGAAGAGCATTAGCTCAGGAGGAAGGATCCACCAGCTTCTAGGGCAGAGCCTTCAGAGTAGAGGATTTACCACTTGGCAGATGGGGCCCTGCTGCAAGCCGCATCCCAGAGGCAGGGAAAGGAGAAGCAGGGTCAGGGGAGGTGGTGACAGCAAGGTCATTCCGCAAGGATCCAAGGTATCAGGTTCCGTCTCCCAAAGACCCACTCTTTTTGGAATTCCCTCAGCCCCTTCATGGGGGCGAGCACCAGACTAGAGGCTGCACCTCACGGTACCCGCTGCAGTCTGTGCAGCTTATGGGGCTCTGGGCACTGATGGAGGAGAAAGTCTTTACGTTTCTGTCCACACAGAGATCGGTTTTTCGTATTTTCTGTCTCAGTTTGCATCTCTGAGGGTCAATGTCAGTATTATAGTTCATGTCCCAGAGTGGTGTTGCCCAGTCTGACCCTGATGCTGTCACTATGGCGACTCTGGAAGGGGCAGGGGTCCTCCTTGGGGCCCCAGTGGAGTCCCTGAGCCTTAAGATTTCATGACAGGGGGTTGTCCACGTGCCATTGACCTTCAGGTTCACATGAGAGTGAAAATGCTCTCAGATTTGGGCTATAGTGAGATTCCACTAGTTTGTGGATTTTTTAAATCTCTTGATATTTATTTGTTAAAATATTGGCAGACTATTTACCAAATGATAAAGACAAAAAGAATCAAGCATGAGAAATAGAGTTCTCCCAGGTAAAAAGAAAATGAAAAAGACACATAAGAAACAACGTCTCCCCATCGTAATAAATGCAAATGCAGACGAAGGAGACGCCACCACCAGCAGCTCCAGGTGGCACATCGGGTTCACGTCCACACGGTAGATCAGAGCAACCACGGGCTCTGGAGAAGAAACTGATAATGCACAAAGTTTAAATGAAATGAGGATAAAATGAAAATGACTAACTATATCAAAAGAGATACAATATACATTTTCCTATGAAGATAAAGGGATTTCAAAGATGAGTAAAAAGGATACTTTCTCTAGAAAATACACAACATATTATAAGGAAGTATTCCACACAAAAAGTGTAAAATAAAGTGACTTTTGCCACCAACACAAAAAATTTATAACGGAATCTTTCAAAAGTGTCTGCTACATACATATTTTTCCAAACCTTGAAAAAGTGGAAGCTTTCCTGATTCCAACAGAGAGCAGGTGTAACAGTGACACCTGCACCGGACAGACAAATGCAGAAAAGGGTCAATTACAGACGACAACGTGACACATGATCCAAATGTTCTAACTTCAGTGTTAACTCAGATCCAACAGCAGGCCAGTAAGTGGACGCACCAGCATCACATTTGATTCCCTCCAATGTCCAACTTACGTTTCAGTTAATCAACCCTCTCACAGAGCACATCATATTACTAGACCAAAGGATAAGATCAAAACACTTCAATAACTTCAGAAGAAGCCTTTGAACAAAGTATAAAAGTAACTTATAGTAAAAACACACACAGTGTGAACAGCAGGCACGTTTTGCAGTGCGGGAACTCACACTCCCTCCTCACACACACGACTGAGCCCCACACTCAGCTCTCAGCTATTGAGGCGGGAGGACGACATTCCCACAAAGATGGGGAACTGGCCACTGTGACTTCACCTGCGTTGTCATTCAGCATCACACAATAAGTACTAACAATGTAGGTAAACAAGACAAAATTCATGGTTGGATCATAGCACTGGTTACTTTTCACATTCGGTCATGCTCCAGCACCAAATGTCGGCCACAGCCCGAGGTGCTACGGGGCTGGTTCAGCCAGGACACAGGCCTCTCCCTGGGAGCTACAGGGACAGGGGTTCACAGTGAGGGCCAACCAGAGGGTGGCAGCTCTGGAACACCCAGGAAAGGAGTCAGTGGTCACTGACAGAGACACAGGATGCCCAGCCAGAGTTTGTGTCTGAAGTGACCAGAGATGGTGCCCCCATTCCAGCACCTGGGCTTCAGAGCAGAGCCACTCTGTGTCCCCAGCTGATGGGGAGCTGACTTCCTGTTTTGTCTGACACCTGTTGTCCAGGAAGGGGCTGCGTGAGGTGCTGTGAGGACAGTGGGTGGGAGAGGCACACCCATTCCCCAGGGGCTGCCCTGCAAGAACCTGCCTTCTGTGGCAGCAACAGAACCAGAAGCCACAGGTGTCCTGAGTGGCACATGCTGGGACGTCCCCTCCCTGCAGATGAGAACGAGCTTCTCCTGGCCTCAGGTCCCAGAGGCCTGCAGCTCTGTGTGAGCACAGAGGATACTGACACAGGGTGGCGGTGAGAGGCACCCTTGTGCTTAGCTCTCAGGCCAGTGAGGGTCAGGGACCCTGAGCTGCCAGAGCTGATTCTGGGAATGGATCGTGAACCACACAGGGTGGACCTGTCATGAGTGATGGGCAGGGGAAAGGCTGAGAAGGGACATACTGGTGACAGTCCACACTCTGGGCCTTCCTGATGTGCACTGACGTGGACACAGACGAGTTCCCTGTCCCTGGTTCTTGCTGACCCATCATGGACTTTGTTCCCAGGACAGCCTCCCACGACACACAGGACCTTCCCCTCGTTTGAGAAAACTGCACAATGTGTTGCTGCCACAGACAGGCCTCAGAGGCAGTGTTCAAAGGATGTGACACATGTTCCTGTCACAGTCCCCTGTGGAGGGTCTCAGACCTGAGTTCAGAACAACCAAACCGAGAAAGCAGCTGTCTTCGCAGAGGAGTGGGGACTGCCCCGGGGAACTGCACTGCAGGGGACAGCAGGTTTTTGTCTCACTTCCCCACAGCCCCGCAGCATTGTGGGACCTCCGGTACTGCTGTCATAGGACTGGCAGTAATAGTTGGCCTCGTCCTCAGCCTGGAGCCCAGTGATGGTCAGGGTGCCCATGCTGCCAGACTTGGATCCAGAGAAGCGGTCAGGGATCCCCAAGGGTCTACTGCTAGTACTAAGGATGACGGTTTTAGGGGGTTTTCCTGGGACCTGTTGGTGCCAGCCGACATGGGAACCACGCCCGATGTTGGTGCTGCTTCCAGTGCAGGAGATGGTGACAGTCTGTCCTGGGTTCCCAGACACTGAGGGTGGCTGAGTCAGCACAGCCTGGACCCAGGAGCCTGGAGGAGGGAGACACACAGAGATGGTGATTTTGGGTCCAGAGACAGGAGCAAGAAGAAGACCCCCAGGTGTCCTCCCAATCTCCTCCCCTGTCCCCTTATCCAGTCACCTGTGCAGTGAGCCAGGAGGCTGAGCAGGAGAGGGGACCAGGCCATGGTGGAGTCCATCCCTGAGTCTTGCCTTCTGTGGCCTCACAGCGGAAGCAGAGCTTCCCCCAAATCTCTCCCTTCCCCTCTTCATACTCTGAGAGAGGGAGGGCCCACTCATGCAAATGAGACCCCTCAATTTCTGATCCCTCCCTGGGCCCTCTGTCAGGTACCTGTGTCTGGGGACTTCAGGGGGTTAGGGGTGAGCCTGTGTGAGACCCGGGGCATGGCAAGGCAACAGCTGTGACCTGAGCAGAGGACACCAGGCAGTGCCAAGTCACAGGTCCCAACTCTGAGGACCGCAGACCTGAAGGAACAGTCCCTGAGCACCCCCTGGTGCCCAGACCTAGACACACCACTCTGTGGCATGCTGACTGAGGCCCATCGCAGACAGATCCTGTCTTCCCACAGCCCTGTTCCCTGACCTGCTCCTTTAGGGGCAGTCCCGGTGCCCCCTTATTGGGGATCCCTATCACTCCAGGACTCTTTCATGTCCTACTCAGATTCCTCGGGGTGAGTTGCTCCACGTGTACCTCGGCTGGTCCTTGGTCAGCACCGCGCTGCTGCTTTCACTCAGGTCGTCTTCCCTGGAGCAGGACCAGGCCCAGAGCAGTGACTGTCCCACGGCGGCGTGAGCCCTGTGTTCAGGGCACTTTTATTTTACACTGTGATTCCTACCTTGTTAGAAATTAATCTGCATTTCTCCAAGGCACAAAAATAATCTTTCAATGTATTTTCTGTCTTTCAGCAGACAATAAGTATATTTTTATGCATATAAGTTTAACCATGCTTTACCTAGTAAGTGGGAACTTCATTGTTCCATACATTGAATAAGTAATTCCCATGGTCCCGTGTATATTGGAATGAGAGCAGATATCTGATTTTTTGAATCAGGTTCTCTGATCCCAGCTTCCTGGACACAGAAGGGGACAGTGACGGTGACAGTACCACCTGTCACCAGGACCTTGTGAGTAGGGATCCTCAGATGTGACTTCAAGGTCACCGGGGGAAGCAGTTTGGAAAGAAACCCAGAAGGGGATGCATCATGGATTGTGGGGCCCCAGGGCCAGGTGCTGGTCCTCTGGGACTGTCCTCCCTGAGGGAGGGGCAGGGGAAGCAGAGGCGCCCAGGGGATGTGGGCAGGGTCCCCATTGCCACTTGTAAACCTGCTTTCCCCGTGTCAGTCCCGCTGGGAAAGGAGGCCATACTTCGGACTTTCTGCTGCCTCCTCCCTTTCCCAGGAATACGTCATTTCAGACTGTTCCTCACAGATGGGAGGGGGTGTGGCTCTCCTCAGAACTGACATTTTGTGGAACACTAAAAAGGTCGGGGGTCACAGCTGCTCCTTGCTGAGACTGGAACCACCTTGCCTGTTTCCCTGGCCAGTTTCCAGTGTCCACACACCAGACCCAACTGACCGATGATGAGGGCGGAAGGCAGAGTGACCCACATGGTGGGACCAGTTGAGGAAACTGTCTGTCTTTGTTCTCTGATGGCTACCCAGGCCTGCCAGCCATGTGTCAGCCTGTGACAGACCCAGTTCCAACCCCAGGGACAGGCTTCACCTTCCCACGAGGAGTGAGACAGTCCCCTCCCTGGGCACAGGGAAGGTGTCAGGGTGCTGCTGTGAGGGATCTGGTGCAGGCCAGGGCTCCCAGTCTGTTGGTAGCAGGGTCCCGTTGTCCTCAAGGGGCAGGCTGCTGTGGGGTCACATGCCTGGTAATGCCCAGGGGTTTCCCTCCCAGGACGAAATCAGCCTGGTGACACAGGGGTCAGTTATACCTCAGAATGTTGGAAAACTAGTGATAGTGTTACAGGGTGCAGCCAAGAGGGGGGACCCCAAATAGGCATTTGAAATGGGGTCCAGAACTCAAGGTGTCCAGGAGATTTTAAGATGTCTTCACCCCTTCCCCCACAGGTGTGAGTTGGAGAAGGGGCACACAGAGCAAGAACATGCAGGGCAGCTTTGCAGCTAATCCATGGCATGGTCATTTAGCATACCTATAGCCTTTGGCTGGTCACTTAGATATGCTAAATAGCTATGGCCATGCTCAAGGCCAGGGGGATGGAAAGGGACCTTCCCCCCAATATGGGACCTGGGAGGCAGGTCCCCTGAGTTACAGCGCCTGCGTGGGAGCTGGGAGAAGATTTGCTCCATGACATGGGGTGACACCTGCCCAGACCCCCGATGGCGACCAGAAAAGCTGGAGAAGACAGCAGATTGAGGGCAAGTGTGCCCAAGTGTAGGAGGAGTCAGAAATGAGGCTGCAGAAGAAGATTGGCATGGGGGATTTAAACCCAGACATGGCAGCCATTGGGGGAGAAACCACACGGCCTTGATGGAGTGGAGACTCCCGCAGCCCTGAGAGAGGGAGAACCACATGCCTGGCAGAGTCGGGACCCCCACAGCTTTAGAAGGGGGAACCACCACCTGGTTTTAGCAGAGATCCTGGTGGCTCAGCCGAGGGTGCCGGGAATCCAGGGAGGTCTCCCAGTCGAGATGGAGTTCTAACTGGGAAGAACCAGAGGACTACCTAAGTCATGGACTTCTACTTCCTTTCCTGAGATACGGTACTCTGGACTGGGCAAAGGGGGGAAGGAAGGAAGGACTGTGTGTTTGTGGGTGTTTTTAGGGACTTTGGGATTTTGGTGAAGTCATTAGGTCACTACTTTAAGTTAGTATAGCATTAAATAAACATTTTCTTTCCTTTTCACGAATCTCTGGCACTGAGAGACGTCTTTCCTAGGGCAACGGACATAACGGACCGGGGCCTTCTTTTAATAATAGTATATCGTCCCAGGCCCCCCCTTGTGTGTTCTGTAACACAGGGACAGGGGAGGTGGTGACAGCAAGGTCACTTTGTTAGGGTCCAGAATATCAAGTTCTGTCTCCCAAAGACTCACTCTCCCTAGAATTCCATCAGCCCCTTCATGGGGGCGAGCACCAGACTAGAGGCTGCACTTCATGGTACCCACTGCAGTCTGTGCAGCTTATGGGACTCTGGGCACTGAGGGAGGACACAGTCTTTACATTTCTGTCCACACGGAGACGGTTTCTTCACATTTTCCCTCTCAGTTTCCACCTCTGAGGGTCAATGTCAGTATTATAGTTCATGTCCCAGAGTGGTGTTGCCCAGGCTGGCCCTGATGCTGTCACTACGGTGCCCCTGGAGGGGGCAGGGTTCCTCCTTGGGGCTCCAGTGGAGTCCCTGAACCATAAAACTTCATCATAGAGGCTTGTGTGAGTGCTACTGACCTTTAGGTTGATATGTGGGTGAGTGAAGAAAGTGTTCTCAGATTTGGGCCACAGTGAGATTCCACTAGTATGTGGATTTTTTAAATCTCTTCATACTTCTTTGCTAAAATACTGGTAGAGTATTTACCATGAGTTAAGAAGAAAACAAATCAAGAGTGAGAAATTGAGAACTCTGCCATGTATGAGAAAATGAAAAAGCACATGAGAAACAGCATCTCCTTGTCACACTAAATGCAAGTACACCTGAAGGAGACATCACAACAGTAGCTGTAACTGGCACATGGAATTCAAGTTCAGATGACAGATGAGAACAACCACTTTCTAGATTTGGGGTGAAAATTAATAATGTAAAAAATTAAAAATGCTATGAAGATACTATGAAAATGAAAAAATTATTAAAAATAGATAATATGCAGATTTTTCTAGGAAGATAAGAAATGGTTTCAGGCAGCTGAATAAAATGAACAATTTCCTTAGAAAAAATAAAACACATTAAAATGGAACTACTTCACAAAAAGAGCATACGGTACAGTTAGTTGTGCAAAAACACTAACTCCTTCAGAGACTGGATGTTTCAAATGTGTTTGATACATATGTGTATTTATTTCCAAACATTGAGCAAATGGAAGCTTTCCTAATTCTTACAGCAAGCAGGTATTACGGAGAAAGGAAACCTGACAGGGAAAATAAAAAAAAGGGAAAATTTCAGAAAATAATGCAAATTCTTAATGCAAATGTTCTAATCAAAATGCTAACAGAAAGCCCTGGCTGGCATAGCTCAGTGGATTGAGCGCGGGCTGTGATCCAAAGTGTCGCAGGTTTGATTCCTAGCCAGGGTAAATGCCTGGGTTGCAGGCCATGACCCCCAGCAACCGTACATTGATGTTTCTCTCTCTCTCTCTTTCTCCCTCCCTTCTCTCTCTGAAAATAAATAAATAAAATCTAAAAAAAATACCTATTAAAATTTTAAAAAATGCTAACAGAGAAATTCCAAAATCAAAGCAGTAAATAGATACAGCATTGGCACAGCTGATTTCTTCCAGAGATCCAACGTAGGTTCCATATTGACAAGCCACTAATAAAATACATCCTATTAATAGATCCTAAAATAAAATCATATGACCTCAGTAGATTCAGAAAGCCTTTGATCAAATTTTGAAATACATTCCTAATAAAAACACACACAGTTTAAGCAGCAGGCACATTTGCAGTGCAGAAACTCACACTCCCTCCTCACACACATGGCTCAGCCCCACACTCAGCTCTCAGCTACTGAGGTAGGAGGGGCACATTCCCACAAAGATCGGGAACTGTCCAATGTGACTTCACCTGCGTTGTCATTCAGCATCACTCAGGTAGTATTCACAATGCGGGTAAACAAGAAGAAACCCATGGTTGGATCTTTGCATTGATGGGTACAGACACGTGGTCATTCCCCAGCCCCAAATGTGGGCCACAGCCCGAGGTGCTACGGGGCTGGTCCAGCCAGGACAGAGGTCTCTCCCTGGAGGCTACAGAGACAGGGGTTCACAGTGAGGGCCAAAAAGAGGGTGGCAGCTCTGAAACATCCAGGAAAGAAGCCAGTGGTCACTGACAGAGATGCAGGACGCCCAGTCAGAGTTTGGGTCTGAAGTGACCAGAGATGGTGCCCCCATTCCAGCACCTGGGCTTCAGAGCAGAGCCACTCTGTGTCCCCAGCTGATGGGGAGCTGACTTCCTGTTTTGTCTGAGACCTGTTGTCCAGGTGGGGGCTGCGTGAGGTGCTGTGAGGACAGGGGGTGGGGGAGGCACACCTATTCCCCAGGGGCTGCCCTGGAAGAACCTGGCCCAGGGTGGCGGCACCAGAAGCAGAAGCCACAGGAGTCCTGAGTGGCACATGCTGGGATTTCCCCTTCCAGCAGATGAGAACGAGCTTCTCCTGGTCTCAGGTCCCACAGGCCTTCAGCTCTGTGTGAGCACAGAGGCCACAGAGGATCACAGGGTGGCTGTGAAAGACAGCCTTGTCCTCAGCTCTCAGCCCAGTGAGGGTCAGGGACCCTGAGCTGCCAAACCTGATTCCAGGAATGGATCGTGAGCCACACAGGGTGTATCTATCCTGAGTGATGGGCAGGGTGGAGGCTGAGAGGGGACATGATGGCGACAGCACACACTCTGGGCCTTCCTGATGTGCACTGACTCGGACACAGACGGGTTCCCTGTCCCTGGATCTTGCTGACCCATCAGGGACTCTGTTCCCAGCACAGCCTCCCCCTGACACACAGGACCTTCCCCTCATTTGAGAAAACTGCACAATGTGTTGCTGCCTCACAGACAGGCCTCAGAGGCAGCGTTCAAAGGATGTGACACATGTTCCTGTCACAGTCCCCTGTGGTGGGTCTCAGACCTGAGTTCAAACCAAGCAAAGCAAGAAAGCAGCTGTCTTCTCAGAGGAGTGGGGACTGCCCCGGGGAACTGCACTGCAGGGGACAGCAGGTTTTTGTCTCACTTCCCCACGCCCCTGCAGCACTGTGGGACCACTGCTACTACTGTCATCCCATGCTGAGCAGTAATAGTCGGCCTCGTCCTCAGCCTGGAGCCCACTGATGGTCAGGGTGCCGACGCTGCCAGACCTGGATCCAGAGAATCGGTCCGGGATCCCTGAGGGTCTGCTGCTAGTATAATAGATGACGGTTTTAGGGGGTTTTCCTGGGAACTGTTGGTGCCAGTATACATAATTACCACCCCCGATGTTGGTACTGCTTCCAGTGCAGGAGATGGTGACGGTCTGTCCTGGGTTCCCAGACACTGAGGGCGGCTGAGTCAGCACAGCCTGGGCCCAGGACCCTGGAGGAGGGAGACACACAGAGATGGTGATTCTGTGTCCAGAGGCAGGAACAGGAAGAAGACCCCCAAGCATCCTCTCAAGGTCTCCTCCCCTATCCCCTTATCCAGTCACCTGTGCAGTGAGCCAGGAGGGTGAGTAGGAGAGGGGACCAGGCCATGGTGGAGTCCATCCCTGAGTCCTGCCTTCTGTGGCCCCACAGCTGAAGCAGAGCTCCTCCAGACCTCTCCCTTCCCCTCTTCATACTCTGAAAGAGGGAGGGCCCACTCATGCAAATGAGACCCCCGCCCCCATTTTTGATCCCTCCCTGGGCCCTCTGTCAGGTACCTATGCCTGGGGATTTCAGGGGGGTTGGGAGAGAGACTGTGTGAAGCCCAGGACATGACAATGTCACAGCTGTATCCTGAGCAGAGGGCACCAGGCAGTGTCAAGTCACAAGTCCCAGCTCTGAAGACCCCAGACCTGCAGAAACAGTCCCTGAGCGCCCCCTGGTGCCCAGACCTAGACACACCACTGTGTGACATGCTGGCTGATTCTCATCACAGACAGATCCTGCCTCCCCACAGCCCTGTTCCCTGACCTGCTTCCTTAGTAGTGGTCCCGGTGCCCCCTATGGGGGATCCCTGTCACTCCAAGACACTTTCATGTCCTAATCAGACTCCTCAGGGTGAGTCAGTCCACTTGTCCCTCAACTGGTCTGCGGGGTCAGCACCGCGCTGCTGCTTTCACTCATGTCATCTTCCCTGGAGCGGCGTCAGGCCCAGAGGAGTAACTGTCCCACGGCAGCATGAGCCCTATTTCAGGGCAGTTTTATTTTTTACTGTGATTCCTCCCCTGTTAGAAATTAATCACTGTTTCTCCAAGGCACAAAAATACTCTTTCAATGTTTTTCCTTTTTTTCAGCAGAAATTAGTATATTTTTATGCATATAATTTTGGCCAAACTTTCCCTATGACCTGGTGTGGGGGAGGTTTGCCTGCAGAGCCCACCCCTCCACTGCAGATGAAAATAAGTCTGCCAAGACATGATCTGCTTGGGGAGGAAAGGTGGCCGATCTCTGAAGGAGAAGGACCAAAAGCCACTTCCTCAATGACTTTTTATTGCGTTTACTTGCGAAGAAATACAGGGCCTCTATGTAATGCTCATCAATCATTGTCAGGCACTAATAATCAAACAATAGATAACCTGACCTTGTCTTGGCAGGACCAGCCACACAGTGCCCCCTGCTGTTCTCGGATCCAGGGCCCACCTGCCCCTGGAGTACACCCCACACCTCTGGAGGGCAACCAGATTTGGCCCTGGTACCTTTGGGATGTCAGTACCAAGAACAGGGAATGAGTGGGTTTCTCCGTGGGGCTGGAACTAAGACATTATTGTCTCTAGATAACCGATCACTTCCAGGTGACTACATGGATGAGGCATTCACCGTGTTTGTGTCGCCAAAATATTTCAGGTTTTCTTGACATGTCCTCTTGCTTCTTCTCCTTGTGCGATGCCACTTCACATATAGAAACATCTTCATCCAAGTTCGAGGCTCAAAACCTTCACCGCACTCTACTGGTTCACACTGACAGAGAGTCTATGGGATCTACACTTATTCGATGACATTGTCTTCTCGGTGTGCTTTGGAGACACTGCTGTTCCATTCCCACCCCCACTGCCCAGGTACTGGCGGGCTGCGTCCCTCTCGGTCTCCGTACTCAACGCCGTCAGAGGGGACGTGTCCTCCTGCTCTCCTCTCCGGCCTGTCACGTCCCTTCAGTGCTGTTCTGATACTTTATTCTTTCCTCCTTTGTCTATATTTTATATTTATGATGCTTTCTCCTTTAATCTCTTTCAGTCTAATCTTAAAACTATGTGCATTCTAAAGACTGAAATCTACACCTTTACTATAAACATCCTGTTGTGTATATTGCTTCTCCTTTTCAATGTAACGGCCTCATTCCACACCGAGTCATAATCAACTTGTGTGAAAATGCCTCCAGTGTTGACCTGGAAGAAAAACCAGACCTTTCTGGAAATGTCCTTGTGCTTTTCATACTTGATGGAGCTGAGGGTTGCCTCATAGGCTCTAGATGGCAAGAAACTGATGTTTTTTTAAAGCCTTTAAATAATTAAGATTTTTGTTATTAAACTGGTGCTGGTAAAGGTTAAGAGCCTGACAGCCAGGACCTTAAAGGGACAGGGCTCCCTCCTGTTCCTGGGAATCCAGGAGTCGTTTCTCCTGAGATTTCTCAGGAGAAAGAGAACGCTCTGCTGTGTGCAGATGTCAGACCTCAAGGAATCATCAGCACATCCTGGGCCAGGCTCAGGGGACCTGAAGCTCCTCCCTGAACAGCTGTGCAGCAGGGAGCACAGCAAAGTCCCACAGCGCCCCCTGGTGTTGGCAGGACACTCGTCTCCAAGTTTCCTGAAAGCCTTGGAGCCCAGGTGGTCCCTGCAGCTCAGCAGGTCACTGACTGTACCCCATGTCTACGACAGGACTCCCCAATACTGCGATTCTGATCCACTGTGTGTAGTCACAGCACAGTCCCTCATTCCATAATGGAGGCCCCACCTGTGCCTCATTCCTGACTGTAAGACACACATGCCTCTCAAATGTCAATGATGCTATTGTTCTCAATGCTCTGCACACAGTATGTCCACAGTCCCCACATCTCCCTGTCCCACTCCCGGTGGCCACAGGCAAGTTCCCATCTATGCTCTCTGGGGCCACGCAGGTTGCCCTGACTGCTGCTAGAGTTTGTCCTCACTTTATTGTGTTCTTTGCACAATTACCCGTTATACTTCACATGTACACATGTGGTGAGGCCACTCACTGATGATAAATCTCTCCTACATACCCTCTCTACAGTAATTAAGGGAAAATCTTTGGTATCTCATTCAAGGTTTTGGTGCCGGTCGGCATTGGGTCCCATATCCTCCCTCCCATCTCCCGTCTGCAGCCTGTGAATGAGCACATGTGGACCCTGGGGGCTAAACTGAAACTTACATTTGGACTCTTTGGGGTTAAATACTGGTCCAACACCCTCTCCCATTTCCTAGCATTGTTGTTACGAGAGACACTAGCAACCCTTCACCCTACTGCACATCCAGAAAAAGTGTCAGCTTAGACCTACTGGGGGATGACTCTTGGCCATTGGGCAAGGCAGGAGCAGTTCTGAAAGAGCTCATGGCAGGGCACTCCTGCATCCGATGGTGTCATCGCTGGCTCTGTTTGGAGCCTCCAACCTCTGCCATAAGTCCCAGTAAGACGTCCTCAGGAACACCATTTAGCCTGTTTTCCTGAAGGACATGGGATTTCGAGATGCCTTGCCTGTGAAGAACCACAGGCTCAGCTACTAGACCTGGACACTGGCTATAAGGATGCTCACTGTCCTCTTCTTCCACCTCCCATTCTGGATGCCCCGCCCCTTCACTGAGCACCTGGTCTAGATTTCTCCCTGGCAGGGGGTAGCAGACATCAGTTCCATATGCCCATATGCTCCAATCCCATGTCCTTCTCAAGATGTGGGATATGTTTTTATTATGTTTCTATTATGTTTCACTCTAACATTTGTCTTCAAAAATCCTAGCTCTATAGTATCACTGATGTTAACCTGAAAACTAAAAGCCAATGTGAGAGGCTACAAGCATGTATTTGGGATAAAAAATTATTGCAAGCCTGGGGCATAGTTTCATGCAGAAAGCCACATTGTGTCCAATTATGCAGTGAAGGCAGTGGTTTTCATGAGATATGGGAGGAATTAATGTCATGGATAGAAGAGAAATATTTCTATTGGTAATAATGACCCAATAAAGAAATTTCTACAATGAAAATAAGCAAAGTTATTCTTTAGCTGCACACCGTGGGTCCAGTTCTAAGGAACGTCTTGAATGGTGAGCCCTGTACTCAGGCTGTCTGCTCCCCCGTCAGCTGTGCAAACGGCTGTCTGGAGCAGGCAGTTGCTTTGACCCAGAACAAAGGTCAGGCATTCCTGCCCTCAAGCACCACAGAGGCTGGAGAAGGAAGACGAACAAGGAGCCTCCTCTGGGACGGGGGCTCCAGCTCCATTTCCCAGTGGCTCTGCCTCTTCTGCTTCTTTGCACCAGATTGTGAAGTTGTCTTGGTTGTTAAATGCCGGCCAAGCCACCCTCAGACCTGACTGTGTGTTTGTGTGTGTGTGTGTGTGTGTGTGTGTGTGTGTGTCCTCGTGGGAATGACCTTTCCTTTGTTGTCCTGCCCATTCCCTGTGAAATTGTGGGTGACATTGGCTCCTATTTTAAAGAGGACTTTGTCTTCATGAAATGGTGGGTTAAATCCTGTCATGGCTTAGAAATGTGGATCCGATTGCACCCCCTGGGACCGTAGAGAATAACCCTCCTGAGTCCCCACCTGTGAGACCAGCCTCTATGAGCACTAGACGGGGGATGGCAGAATCAGAGGGTGCACTGAGCCCTGGGTTTTTGTCTCACTTCCCCCCTGCATGTGTCACTGTGGTGATGGCCACTGTACCACAGAACACAGTAGTACTCGGCCTCATCCTCAGGCTGGGCCCCGGACAGGGTCAGGGCAGCTTTGCCCCCGAGGAGGGAGCCTGAGAACCGGGCAGGGGTCCAGGAGAGTTTACTGTTTGTATGATAGATCAGTGTCACGGGGACTTGGCCAGACTTCTGCTGGATCCAGTATGGATAGTTACTGCTGGTGACAGCTCCACTGCTCGAGGCACAGGTGAGAGTGACTGTCCCTCCTGGGGACACAGTCAGGGAGGGCTCCTGAGTCACCACAGCCTGAGACCTGGACCCTGAAAGGAAAACAGACACATGTCAGGAATGAAGAATAAAGGCAGAGGGACCCCCTCAAAGGGCAGTCTCTAAAGCATCCCCGGACCTGGGCAGAGGGTGAGGAGGGGGAGCAGGAGGACAGGAGTCCAGGCCATGGTGGACACTTTCCAAAGTCCCTGGCCTCAGGCTGGCACTGCTCTCTGGGTGTCCCTTTATCTCCTCCTCAGCTCCCTGGGGGAGGGGTGTGTTTGGTGGGTCATTATGCAAATATGATCACACAACACCATCGAATTCTGGGTCCTCAGGAGAGTTTTTAGCTTTCCTGTGAGCAGAACACAGTGGTTGTATGAGCTTTCAGTCTGACCGTTGAGAGGAAGCCCCTGCTGTCGGTCAGGTCTAACTCAGGCCACGCAAGTGGGCAAAGGGCCCTTTCTAATGGACCCATTTGAGTGGGTTTCAGCCATGCACCTCTGAGAAGACCCACAGCGCCCCCTGGTGATGTTCTTTGGGGAACATTCAGGGAGGTGGGGAATGCAGAAAGATGGTGCCCTTTTTGAATGGATAAATAAACAAACAAATAAATGAAAGCAGTTCACCTATTCCTGATTTCTTGCACAGTTTTCTTTTTTAATTTTACATTTTGTGTTTTCAGTTCTATAATTCCCACTTGATTTGTTCTCGTGACCTCTATTTAAATTCTGAGTTTTCTCCTTTTCCATTTGTACCAAGAACGCTCACTGTTGCCCTTCAGAGGGATTTCAGGGTCACTGCCAGACTGATGTCTGTCACTGTGTCTCCTCGTCACAGTCCTCTCAGTGTCTGTGTCAGGTCACTCTCATTTCTCCTCAAGCTTTTATTTCCTGCTTCTTGAAAAATCAGGTGGGGTTTTACTGGATCCAGGACTTTGGGGGGTCACAGGAGGAGCCCCTGAGTCCCATCTCCTCTGTCTTCCCTCAGGCCCCCCTCCTGGGGAGCTGCAGCACAGAAGGTCAGGGGGTGGGTGTTCAGCTCCCACTGGCCCCACAGGGGTGGAGCCCTGATTCCACTGCTGTGTGCTCTGACGCCTTCCTGGGGACAGTGAGGCAGTGACTGTCACCTGCTGGTTCCCTTCAAGCAGGGTGACAGACACACCCACTGCT
Organism: Phyllostomus discolor; assembly: GCF_004126475.2. Taxonomy (NCBI): domain Eukaryota; kingdom Metazoa; phylum Chordata; class Mammalia; order Chiroptera; family Phyllostomidae; genus Phyllostomus; species Phyllostomus discolor. The sequence continues at coordinate 58,851,471 of NC_040915.2, read as the reverse complement.
GGTCCCTGCTGACCTCAGGGAGAGAAGCACAGGGCTGAGGGGAGTTTCTGTGCTCAGTGGGGTGGGCACTCACTCCCCACTAGACTCGTTGGCCCCCTAACACCAGGAAAGGGGGGGACACCTGCAGTGGTACCTCCTCTCCCTTCACCTTGCCCTGTACCCCCTTATTCAGTGCTGTTAATGCAGGTGGGGATCAAGGCTGTGCTCTTCATGGTCCCCACAGTCTCCATCAGGGGGCACAGGGGAGCACACTAGCTCTGCCTTGTGCCACTTCATTCAGTCTCTTTACTGAGTGATGAAGTTCAAGTTCAGTCCACCCCTGAGTGGCTGGCATCATGGGTGATCATTTTTGTCTGATTAGAGTAACGAGAAAAACATGGTTTCGCAAAGTATGTTGGGGAATGTTTCTTTCTCCTCTGTTTTCTTTCAAACTGTGTGTTCGCTATTATTTCCCATTTAAATGTTTACTAAAATTTTTTTTAAAGTCTACCTGTGCCCAGATTTGTGTTTTTGAACTTTGAAATAAGAACGATAAAGAACTGAAAGAGCTTTCACAGCAAACAGGAAAGTAGACAGAACGCATCTCTCATTCTGTCAGACATCACAGCAGACACACAGGGCGGGCCGTCACTCGCTTGTGATTTTACAGCCAGTGTTGATATTATTGCAGATTCAAAATTAACTGCACAGTATTTATGGAACATTAGTCCAGTGATTTTGATTAAGGTGATGTATTCTGAAATATAAATAGGAGAAGCTGTTCAAATCTAATTTGCAATAACGAGCGAATCGTTTCTCCATTGTGGCCATGACAGACGACATAGTGTTTCCTAACACTCTGAGGTCTCTGGGTCCCTGCCTGGGAGCCAAGGCCCCAGGGAGCCAGGTCACAGGTGTGGGAACCCTGTTTTTGTTGTCATGCCATCAGGAACTCCGAAACCGGGTCCACAGTGATTCTGTTTGCATTAGGAAACCACATAGCAAATGGGACATTTATGTTGCACCATAAAGACAGACAGGGGTTGAGACCATGAGGTCTCTGGGTTCACAGCACAAGTGATAACAGAAGCCAAAGACTGCACCAGTGTTGGTCTCACTCGGGGACAGGAGAGTGATAGGTCATCGGAGAGGGGAGGGCAGATGTTCACTTCACGTCCATGTGGCATGGGAGCTCTTTGTGGCCGGGGGGTATGAAGGCCTGTGACTGTGCTAATCAGCCTCCTCATCAGGCTGGTCCTCACAAGTGGCCAAAGAGGCTGTGAGCACCAAGTAGGGGCTGGTGAAGAGGCATGACTCTCAGGGACCTTTGTCCCAGGTCCCAAGGTGGAGTAGGTGACCTGACTTGAGATTTTGGGACCATTGCCATGGCAACACTCAATGTGTTTGCCGACATATGTTCAGGAGAAGGTCATGTAGGATCTGGGGTCATCAAGAGGTCCACGGGGGTCGGGGGTGTGACACAGGAACAGGGGGAACACCCGCTCCTACTGCCCCACAGCCCAGTCCACACCCCAGGTTGTTGACACACTCCAGTGGGGTATGAGAGGACAGGGGGACACAGTCAGTGCCTGTGGGCTGAGGAAATGCCACTCACAGGGGTCCCCATGGTACTGAGTGGTGGCAGCTGTGAGAGCATTTCATCCATGGACAAACTTCACCCACGTGCCTGGAGCAGGCTCAGCATTTCCTCAGCATAGCACAGTTTTCTTATCCTGTTGTGAACCAACAAGAGCTTTCTGGGGCACAGGCCACAAATTACTCCTTTGATAACCCTCTTTAGCTGATTTAGCTGAAGGCGTAGGGACTCAGAAAAGGCTCCAGGCCAGCTCTGTGCATGGAATTCCTCCTGGGCCTGAGTCTGTGCCACGGATCTCACGTCCTAGCACCTCGTCAGTGCTACACAATGCTTTGCAGCCAGCCTTGCCCTCAGGAGCCTGGGAGGAAGGACAAGGTCAGTGCTCTGCCCAACAGGACAGCAGAGTCCCTGCTGTGGTGGACAGTACCCCACTGGGAGAGTTCCCAGGATCTGGGAAAAAAAAGAGCTCTCTCCTTATTTCAGGAGAGAAACAGCAGTGTCAAATGCTCTGGTTATATTACGTTTGGGAAACAAGTAACACTTCAGTGACATCATGAATAATTTATTCTGTGTTGGTTCTGTTTTCCTGAGACTTCAGAAACATGGACTAAAGAATACAGACTAGACCCACTGTAAACCTGGAGACACTTTCAAGTAAGTTTGCAAATAGAGTTGTTTTTCAATGTTCATTTGCTGTGAACCAAAACTCTGCTAGGCTGAGGTTTTTGTCCTACTTCCCCATCTGTGTGTGTCACTGTGAGAAGCACTGCTGTACCCAGTCACACAGTAATAGTCGGCCTCGTCCTCAGGCTGCAGCCCAGAGATGGTCAGGAGCCCTGCGTTGGCTGAGGTGTCTTTGGATCCAGAGAAACGGCTGGGGACCCCGGAGCCCTGGTGCTTGCTTGAGTCTGAGTAGTAGTACAGCAGATACCGGGGAGGGTTCCCTGGCTTCTGCTGCAACCAGGCTATTTCATAGATGCGAACACTGGAGCCACTGCTCAGGGTGCAGGTGAGTCTGGCTGTGGCTCCAGGAGATGCCGAGAGGGAGAGCGGCTGAGTCAGCACAGGCTGAGAGAGGGAACCTGCAGAAACACAGACACTTGTCAGTGCTGGGGCAGAACCAAGGGAAGTTTCTCAGGAGATGGAGCAGAAAGGGAATAAACTTGGCAACTGAGCCCTGGTCCCTGAGACCCGGCCCTACCTGTGCAGTGAGAGAGGAGCAGGAGGAGGAGAGGCGTCCAGGCCATGGTGCACACAGCCCCTGAGCCCACAGTGGGGCCAGGCTGCCCAGGCCTCCTTTTCTCCCCACCCTCTGCCAGGGGAGGGGCTGTCCATGCAAATGTGTGTCCATCCAGGGGCTACCCAGCCCCTCCCTGAGCCCTGGGGCTGGAGCTCAGCTCACACCCCAGAGTGAGGACAATAAAGATTGATTTGGCCCTTGAAAGAGCCCTTAGATGAAGCACCTGCTGAGGAAACTCAAGCGTCTCTTTTCAGAGGACTCTGACTGGCCATAGAGGACATAGCTGCTGAGTAACCATCAGTGAGCACAGGGTGGGTCTCCCCACAACATCACCCCACCCCCGCTCAGCTTTTTTCTGTGAAGGGTCCTCAGGGAGCAGATGAGTGGGGACTCCAGGGCATTCCCCACAGCACCCCCTGCTGGCCACAGAGAACACTCCTCCCCATGGCCCAAAGCCCTGAGAGTCCTCTTGGTTTCTGTGGCTCCCCAGGCCTCTCCCTCTATTCACACATCCATGGTCTAATTTCCAAAAAAAAAAAAAAAAAAAGAACAACCTTATTTTCTAGCCCTTCCAACTTTGGGTATTATCTGCAGAAAATAAAAACACTATTTTAAAAACATATCTGCAACCTCCATACTCATAGCAGCATTATTACAATAACTAAGATATGAAAACCACCAAAGTACCCTTAAGTGGATGAACGGATAAGTAAAATGTTATTTATGAGCAATATACAATGCTATATAAATACTGTACACGGAATAATGTTCGCCCATGAAAAGGAATGGCATCTTGTCAATGAAACAACATGGATGGGCCTTGAGGACATGATGCTACAAAAAGGGAATCGGAGAGGAAGCCAAAGAGCAAACGACCTCACTTACGTGTGAAGCCCGAGGGAACAAAGCGGAACCAGACTGAGAAATGAGCTGAACTGTCGCAGCTGCAGAGAAGAGGTGGGAGGCTGCCGGAGGCGGGCGTGGGGGAGGGGAGACGGGTGAGGACGGGCCCAGGGTCGGACTGGCGGGGATACGGTACATGAGTCACGGGGCTACAATTCCCCGCATGGTGACAGCAGTTAATAAAAGCATATTTGAAAGTCACAGTATCAAGAGAGCAGATCTTAATATTACCCTCATAAGAAGAAAAAATGCAACCATGTATGGTAAAGGCTATCAACTACACTTACTGTAATGATCATTTCTCAGTGTTTGCAAATATTGAATCGTTATGTTGACAACCTAGCAATAAAATATGAATTATACCTCAATAAAAAAACTTATTTCAGTAAAGCGTAAGAAAATGTTGGGTCACATCTGTTTTCTCAATCACTCAGAAATCCCTAATTCGCCGCAGCTGGCCTGCCCAGCCCTGCCCTTCTGTGTCTGTGGCCACCTTGGCCCTGACCAGACCTGTACGGGGGGCAGCCGCCAAGGGTGTAGGTGAGCGTAGGGCACAGACAGGTGGCCAAGGACTGCACGGAAGGTCAGGATGGACTTCACCTTCCTGCCCCAGGGCCAAGGGCCAGCTCCAAAATCATGGGCAGTGACCACAAATGTAGTGCTTTCCTTCCCACCCGTGGGGAGTGTGTCCTTCTGAGGAACGGCCACAACTCAGAACCCGCTCCCGTCTGCAGGGAGCGCATCCATCAGGTGCTGGTGCCGAGTCTGCCCCCAGCGGATGCTATGGCGCCTCTGAAGACATGTCTGGGGGGCTGAGGACCTGGGGCGCCACGCGGAAGGAGCACCTCTGGAAGTAAGAGTATCCCCTGTTGCTGGGAAGACCGGGCACACTGCTCAGACAGAAGACAGTGGGCCAGCCGGGCCGGGAGGAAGCTTCCAGAAAGCCTCAGAGCAGACAGGCCCACACGTCACCTCGTATCTCACTGTCAGTCTCTGGGCTCGATTTCACGAAAGCTCCTCTGAGTTCTTGTTGTTGTTGTTGTTGTTGTTAATGTTCTTAACTGTTGCCTGTTCTCGTTACCAAGTCCTGGGTCACGGGCTCTGCCTCCAGGGTTTTAGAGCCCTTATCCCCAGACCGAGGTGTCTGGGTCACCATTTCACAGTCACACTTTGATGCTTTCCTGTCTGTCATTCCCTCTCCTGCCCACAAGGGCAAAGATTAGACACAGTAAAGATAAACTCACTGTGACTTGTCAGGCTTCTCACCTCCCTCTTCCTTGTCAGTGCCTTACACTGAGTAGAAACCAAGAATAACTAAATAAATGGTAAGCCATGATAAATTTCCTTTAATTCATAATCTACCCTCTATGCATGGCAGTGGGGACCAAAATCAAGGTCGCGCATAAACTGAATCATTATTAAAATTAGTTAATAGATACAGGGGATTCTTGTCTTATTATCTATTTTGTGTGTTTGGGAACTTTTCCTTAGTTTTATTTAAAAAATTACATCAATAGTGACTTACAAAACACAAATGAACTGTGTTAACAAGATTTAAAAGGAGAGCATTCTCATCTTTCACAAATTGAAGGTAGATGATGATGATGGTGATGATGATGATGATGATGATAACATGTGCAGGACTGAGTTGGCATCAACCCTGAAGGCAGCATCCCGGCTTCTCCGCACTCTCAGATCTTTAGCCCATGAGACGCCCGCTCTGACCTGCCTAACCACTGCCGTCCCAGCTCCTCCTGCTGGGGCGGGGCTGGGGGTCTACCCTGTGCCCAATAAAATAAGGACACGGTGTGGACTGGGCACTCACATTACCTCCACCCAGCAGCTGCCTTTTGGGGCTTCCCCATTTCGTGTCCATGTTCGAGTACACGGTGTGAGTATCTCTCTGCCTCCCCCTACCAGCTCCCCTCCTCCTGCCTCCGCCATTCACCTTCCTTTGCTTCAACTACAGCGGGTTCCTTCCAGCTCCCAAAACTGCGCCTGCTGCTCCCTACCCTGCAGTACTGTCCTCTGGGCACCCACCTAACATTTCAACAATGTCATTAATATTTTGGTTGGCAAAGAACAGCATATTTCTAATATATTTTTCAGTTTCTTGGGTCCATTTTTCTTGCAACAATGAAAACGGAATTCATGGCACGGTCTCTTGCAGGGCACCGTCCCAGTGATGTGCAGGTTCCTCCTTACCCCTGTGCCCACATTGATCTAATCAGGGGAAGATTGAGACACGCTGACCATAGGCTGAATGTGGAAAACCAGATACATCCAAGTGCAAGCTTCCATTTTCAACAAGTGCTGGGAAGACATTGTGCAAACAAGGAGCAGGACCTTCAGGAGAAATGGTTTTGGACCCACGGAGTCACCAGAGGCTGTGTCAGTAACTCCCCTGCCGTCTGTGGACGCTCGGCACCCTGGCTGCCCTGCGAGTTCACATGCCGGGACTGTGATTTCGTATCCCGTGACCATGTTTGTGCCCAGGCTTTTCAAAGGGCAGATGGTGCCTTGGGACCTCTTCTCACACTGTAACTGTGTCAGCCACTACTACAGAGTCATAGGCACTTCTTCAACCTTGTCCCCCAGGTATGCCCCCAAGAGGGTCAGAGTAGCTTTGTTGCCCAGGACGGGCCCTGAGGTCAAAGGTGGGGGTCTGAGTGTCCAGAATTGCTTCTTGTTTGTATCATAAATCAGTGAATGTCCTGGGTGCTTGGCCAGACCTCTGCTGGCACCGGTGTGAACAGTGACTGCTGGTAAATGCTCCAGTGCTAGAGCCACAGGTGAGAGTGACTGTCCCTCCTGGGGACACAGTCTGAGAGGGCTCCTGAGACACACAGTCTGACCATTAGACCCTGAAATAAATAGAATCATGTGTCAGCAATGAAGAATAAAGGCAGAGGGATCCTTCCAAAGGCTGAAGCCTCCACAGACCTGGACAGAGGGTGAGGAGGGGGAGCAGGAGGAGAGGAGTCCAGGTCATGGTGGACACTCTCCAAATCCCCTGGCCTCAGGCTGGAGCTGCTCTCTGGGTGTCCCTTTATCTCCTCCTCAGCTCCACTGGTGAAGGGTATTTTTGGTGGTGCCCTATACACAAAATGAGCTCACAGCACCATCCCTACCTGGGTCCTGGGCCCAGTTTGTAGCTTCACCTGCAGGAGGAGGCTGGGGCTGCTCTGAGCTCTGAGTCGGTCACTTGGAGGAAGCACCTGCTGTCACCTCTAACTCGGGCCATGAGCATCAGCCCAAGGACAATTGAATCACAACCCTTGGAGTTGGTTTCAGCCACTGTAGCCCTGAGAAGACCCACAGCGCCCCCTGCTGACATTGTCTTCAGCATATTTATGATGATGTGAGTGATTTCCACCACCAATCTATAAACACATAACAGAAAAATACATAAAATAACAAATAGTCATTCTACGTTCTTGCTCCCTCCAGAGAGTTGACTTTTTAAATTATATCTATGGCATTTTCGGTTCTACATTTTCATCTGGTTTCTTTATATGACTTCCCATCTACTGTGAGATTGTCTTCTGTCCCCCTCCCCGGCCTGTATCCCCACCCAGGACCTCGTATCTTGGGCGCTGGTCCCAGAGACGCAGTTCTCCGGGGCCCGCCTGAGTTCAGGAGCCTCGGAGGGACAGGAATGTCTCTGGCCCGATCCCCGAAGAGCAGAGTCTGTGCTGTGGGGACCGTCCAGTAGACACACTGTGCATCAGCAACGCTTCCAAGGAGAGTGTGTGTGCATGCAGTTGACCTTTAAAGGATTCAATCATCCTGAACAAGACTCTGAGAGAGCTGAGTTTTTTAAACATAGTTCATTTCGCATTGTGTTTTCTTCATTTTGATTTGTCCCTCTACACCCTCTTTCACCTCCACCCACAGTCACCCTGGGCAGGCCAAGGTTTTTGTCCCACTTCCCCATCTGTGTGTGTCACTGTGAGAAGCACTGCCGTGCCTGATCGCACAGTAATAGTCGGCCTCGTCCTCAGGCTGCAGCCCCGAGATGAGCAGGAGCCCTGCATTGGCCGAGGCGTCTTTGGATCCAGAGAAGCGGCTGGGGACCCCGGAGCCCTGGTGCTTGTCTGAGTCTGAGTAGTAGTTCAACAGATACCGGGTACGACTTCCTGGGATCTGCTGGAACCAGTTTATCCTGTATCCACCAACACTGATGTCACTTCTGAGGGTGCAGGTGAGTCTGGCTGTGGCTCCCAGAGATGCAGAGAGGGAGGGCGGCTGAGTCAGCACAGCCTGGGAGAGGGAACCTGCAGACACACAGACACTCATGGCTCCTGGGGTCGGCATAAAGTTTAAGTCACTTAGGGAGATAAGCCTTGGGAGCTGACATAGGATCGGTGGGTGACCCTGGGCATCTGAAGACTCACCGTACCTGTGCAGTGGGAGAGAAGCACGAGCAGGACAGGGGTCCAGGCCATGGTGCAGGCAGCTTCCTGGGGCCCCAGATGAGGTCTGAGGTAGGCCGGGCCTCTTTTATCTCCCCCATTGGCTGGGAAGAGGAGGAGCTGTTCACTCTTATTTGTTTCCCCTGATGATGATCAACCTGTTCCACCCTCAAAACCAGCCACCTCTGAGCCTAGCTGGTTGGACAGGGAGCTGATGGGTGAGACTGGGTTTCCCCCTGGGAGGGTCCAGGGTGGAAGCAGCTGCTGGGACCTTACCCAGACCAGTGAGCAGCAGGTTCTGCCCAGCCCAGTGGGGATGCAGCTGCAGGGTCCCATCAGTAACCACAGGCCCCAAGCCATAGTGGGAGGCATCCACTGTCGCATCCCCCTGGACCCACAGTACCCCTGCTCTCACTGCTCAGAATTCATCTGGGGATGGAAACACCTGGTCACTGTCGGTCCACTGAAGTCCATGGGCACACACGTGCTACCTCCCAGTTCTCTGATAGAAACAAACCACCTTTTCTAGTCATGGGTCTCCTGGAGAACGAGGGGAAGGAGATGCGGAAATAAGAACCACCTTCACATGCATCCAGAGCTGTAGGAGGGAGAGTGTAGAGGGCTCTGGGAGCTAATCTTTAGCTGCCAGTTCAACCAGGGCCCCAGGGAGGGGGTTGGGATCAGGGCTTACACTGCACAGTGGGGTCATCCTGGAGAACAAAGCATTTCGAGAAGACGGGCAGGTTTGTGAGACGGTGTACCTGGCTTGGCAAATACTCAGACAAGTGGGAACGTGAGGCACTGAGGCAGAGCCTGCAGACTGAGCATCGCAGTGTCGGAGGGCAATGCACTGGCTGGACGAGGGAGCACAGGGGATCCAGGTTGCAAAGAACCTTCTCTGTCCTAGTGAATAATCGTCAAATATGCACGACTGCTTAGGGAGGTATATTTGAGAGGCAATCAACTGCACATATTTAATGTGCACCATTTCATAAATTTGGCACTTATGTAAACTTGAGAAATCACAACCAATTTATCAAGAGAATGAATGTACCTGTCAACCTCACAAACGTATCCATATCCTGTGAAATTCCTTTCTTTTTCGAACTCTCTCCCCAGTTCCAAGGTGCGAAGTGATGGGCATTTTCCCCACAAACATTCAATGTCCTATTTTAGCATTATATACATTTGAAATAATATACTATGCCCTGTCTTTTTATTTCATCTGGAACTTTGAAACTGAACCCAGGCTACATCATACATCCATGTGTTTTCATTACTAACAGTGCCCAGTCTGTGGATGATGCACCGGGCCTTTCAACACCCACCCACGGAGAGATCGGGGTCATTTCCGGTTTGCGGAGACTGGAAGGACAGCTGCTCTGAGTGCTTGTGAGGCCCCAGGGTGAGCACGTGCAGTGCGTGCGCCTTGCTCTCTAGTACATGGCAGTGGGACGTGCTAGGAGGCACGTCTGTAACGTTTTAGGAAGGACCAGACCGTGTGGTAAAGGGATTCTGTAACTTTTGCTCCCGGCAGCGGGGCCTGAGAGCGGGACCTGTGCTGCTTCCCACCCGGCAGGATCAACCACGCGACATTCAGACGCTCTCAGGAGTGTGGCGCCGTCTCCTGTGGCTTCATCCGCACGTCACTGACGCCTTGTGAGGCCGAGCATTTCTCCCCGTGCTTGTTTCCCATCTTCATGTTATACTCAGTGGGGCTTCTTTTGAAATAAACTCTTCAGCACTAAGTGATCTACATAATTTCTTTTTCTTTAAATCAGATATATGACTTGCAAATGGTCTGTGGCTGAGGTGGCCATTCTGTCCACATTGTCTGTCAAAGAGCACAATATTTACAACCTGGTAAAGCACAGTGGATTAGTCTCCGGTTTTTCTTCTGCTGTTCCAGCTCAGAACGTTTTACCAGCTTGAGATTTTATACACATTTCCTGGTGGAACTGCGTTTTCATCTTTAAATGTTAGCAGTTCTATTTCTAGCGCACACAGTGTTTTTCTCATTTGCAGTGATAATGCGTCCCCTCCTTTACTCCTGGGTTACCACACGAGCCAGGGTTTAAGACATGTCTCTCCTGATCCACAGATGAAGAAGTCAAAGGAGCCAGTGAGAAGAAAGGAACCCTCAGGGACTTTATGTCCCAGAGGCCGCAGCTGCTGGGTTCCACCCCGGGCACGTGAACAGGGGCCCTGCTGGCCCCTGGGGGCAGGCACAGCTGCTCACACCTCAGCACCAGCTCCAGGACCATGGGGCTCCCCCAGACTCCACGTCAGCGGGGCCCCTGGGTGTGAGCTCCCCGGGTGAGAAGAGAAGAATTCTTGGAAGATGGTCTGAGGGGGCAGGGCCTGTCCAGAATGAGCTCCCACCCTGGGCTGAGGCCTGGATGCACGGATCCCTAAGTCACATCTCCTCTGGGCCTCTCCCACCTCAGGCAGCTTCCTTCTCTCTCCACATCTTCTGGACAGTTCTCTGCTGTCAGCAGGTGATGGTACCTGTGATGGTTTACCTGGCTGTAAGCATGTTAGGGGGCTTTCTTAGACCCTCGGATCCAGGAAAGAGCCTCTCCGATTCAAGGAGGGGGATGGGAGTGACAGCAGAGTCACAAACACAGACAGACATGGACAGGAGGGGCTGCGCTGGGAGCAAGGTGGCAGGTCTGTCTGGTTCCCAGGGACCTTGAGGAGGAGCAGGAGGAGCTTCCCTACTGGAAGGTTAGGGTTGGAAGGGCTCCAGGCCTCTTCACTGCATGGACCTCGCATACCTGACTCTAGGGGGCAGCAAAGCACCAATTCCCCATCAACCCCCTGAGTCCTGGCTGACCATCTTCGCATGCACAACATACAAAAAGGACTGATGCTGAAGATTTTGACTTTAGGGAAGACGTACAAGACTAGCAGCTCTGACAGAGCCGTGGCCATAACTGAGACATCTTTTGAACAAAAGCTTCCTTAAAATTAGAACAGGCAAACAAACCAAAATAAACTAACAAAAAAAGTTTGCATGTGATGCTCCATATGAATACACAGCCCTTTGTAACACTCTTCATTGGGAACTGAGACTCTGCAAGATACCCACACCCTGCCCCTGGGAGGGTAAGTCATAGAGCTGAGCTGGGAGTTGCTGTGCGAAAATGTTTTTATGCTGCTGTTTCTAATGCGTGTTGGGAAACTCCTTGGGATACGCCTGAAACCTCAAATTGGTGAGCTTGGTGTCAAGTTCAGGTATAATATCCCTATAAAAGGCCATATCTGCATCTTTTAAAATATATCTTTGAATTAATAAAATAATAGTGTAACTGTACTAGTCAAACCCGCTGTTACTATTGTTCTTGTTTCCTGGGAAGCACAAACCTTATAATAAACAAAGTTGAGGCTTCTGAAGTGATGGGAATTTTTGGTTGTCACCAAAGTGATTATAAGTTCACCCCCTTTTTTGGTGGGGGAGTAGGAGCCAGGGCCTATATTTCTCAGTGACCAGAATGTTATAGCTTAACCACCCAGTACAGTCTAACCCAAAGTTGCCCATAGAAAAAGGCATTAAGCATCAGTAGGAGGACTTGCCACAGAGCTTTTAAGATTGCCTTCATTTCACCTAATATGAGGTGCTGCATGAAATTCTACATGGGTCCATGATGTTCTAACACTCTCTGCACGGCTCCAATGGAACAAACAGTGCAGACCTGAGTGTGGAGGCGTGCCTAACCCTCCTCTTAGAAATCCAGAGGAGTGGTCACTTCAACACTTTGTGCAATTATATTAAATCATAATGCAATGTGTGTGTATGTGTGTGTGCGTATTCCTGCCCTAATTCCTGAAGCAGAAATCCTGAAACACTTGTAAAGCCCTGGGTGGCACGAGTGACCATTTCCCTGACATGGTGACTCTGGGTGAGCTCCTGGATGGGGTTTGGTCACCATAGAGACCAACCCTGATCAGAAGGTTGGAATTTTCAGCTCCACTCCCACTCTCTTCACAACATTGGAGAGCAGAGAGACCAGTTAATAATTAACCATGTCTATGATGTGAAAACCCCACACAATTCCCCAATGTATGAGCTTGTGGAGCTTCTGGTTTGACCAACAAATCCACAGCAGGAAGGTGACACATGCCAGCTTCACAGGGACGGTCACTTTTGTGCTCAGGACCTTCCCAGACCTCGTTACCCACACACCTCTTCATCTGCCTCTTCCACTCTATCCTTTACCCCACTCCCTAACAATGTGGTAGAGAAAGTGCTCCCCTGAGTTCCACGAGATGCTCTAGCAAACTAATCACACCCGAAGTCAGGACCATGGGAACCTCGCGATGCAGCCAAATCCCACAGAAACTGGGGGCAGTCTGCAGACGTCCTGTTGGTGATTGGCATCTGAGTGGGGACAGTCCTGTGGGATGGAGCCCTGACCTGTGCATCTCACACGGGCTCCAGGCAGATAGTGTTACCACTGAGGTAAATCACAGAAAATACAGCTGATGTCTGAGAGAATCTCTTGCTGTGATGAATTCCCTCACGTTTCATGGCCATGAGCATCAGAAGTGAAGTTTTCTACTTGAGCAGTAAATGAGTTAGACCTGGAGGATAAAACTGAGTTTTTAGTTTTAAAAATATTTCTTGTTGTTAATTTACTCTAGACACTGTGGACCTGTGACCTCGGGCTCTGTGATCCCCCATGGGTGTTCCTGGGATGCCCCGTGCTGGCTTAGGTGACAGCCCTAAGCTGTGGGCGATGCTTTCCTCCTCAAGGACAGGTGTTGTACAGAGAAGCCTCCCCTGTAGGGGCCATCACCAAAGGGAAGCTCAAAGCCAAATTCTGTGGGCCCAGGGGTTTCTGTTTCACTTCCTCGTCATCTGAGCTGCTGTGAGTAACTGTAGCTGCTCCCACTGCCATGATCTGTAGCACAGGAATAGTCGGCCTCGTCTTCAGGCTGCAACCCAGAGATGGTCAGGAGCCCTGCATTGGCCGAGGTGTCTTTGGATCCAGAGAAGCGGCTGGGGACCCCGGAGCCCTGGTGCTTGTTTGAGTCTATGTAGTAGTTAAGCAGAAACCCAGGAGAGCTTCCTGGCTCCTGCTGGTACCAGTATCTCCTGTATCCTATAACAGTGAAGCTACTGCTGAAGGTTCAGGTGAGTCTGGCTGTTGCTCCCGGAGATGCAGAGAAGGAGGGCAGTTGAGTCAGCACAGGCTGGGAGAGGGAACCTGCAGAAACAGACACATGTCAGTGATGAGGCAGAACCAGGGCAATTTTCTCAAGAGATGAAGCAGGAAGGGAATAAACTTCAAAACTAAGCCCAAGTCCCCAATGCCTGTCCCTACCTGAGCAGTGAGAGAGGACCACGAGGAGGAGAGGAGTCCAGGCCATGGTGCACACAGCCCCTGAGCCCACAGTGGGGCTGGGCTTTCCAGGCCTCCTTTTCTCCCCCTCTCTGCCACAGGAGGGGCTTTCTATGCAAATGTGTGTCCATCCAGGGGCTGCCCAGCACCTCCCTGAGCCCTGGTGCTGGAGCTCGGCTCACACCTCAGACAGTGGAGGATGGAAGTTTCCTTCACTCCTGAAGAATCACAGGGATCAGACAAGGTCGGGTGCATTCAGGGTAGCATGTCCTTGCAGGGCATCTGAATGAACCTCAAACACTAATTTAAAGAACATAAGCACCCCTATGTCCATTGCCCCATTACTTACACTCACCAAGATATGGCAGCAGCCTAGGTGTCCATCAGCAGATGAGTGGATAAAACAACTGTGGGACATTTATACAATGGAATACTGCTCAGCAGTGAAAAAACAAGAAAATTTTACCCTTTACAACAGTATGGATGGACCTGGAAAATATTATGCTGCATCGAATAAGCCAGTTAGAGAAAGACAAATACCTTATGATTTCACTCACATGTGGAATCCAATGAACACCCTGAACTCAAAAGGAAAATAGAGACAGACTCTTAGATAGAGACCAGGGTGACAGCTAAGGGGGGAGGGTCAGAGGGTGGAGGGACTGAGCAAAAAGGAAACAGGACTCATGGTCAAGGACAATAGTAGGGTGATTGTGGAGGGAGGGGTGATTAAGGGGGACTGCATGGTAATGGAAAAACTTTAATTAAAGAAAGTAAAAGCACGGGAAGGAAACACCTGCTGAAAGAGCTCTAAGGTCTTTGTTCAGAGGATCTGCCAGGGCACAAAAGACCCATCTGCAGAGTAACAATCAGTGAGTTCCGGTCCTCTCCCAGCCCCAGGCTCCATTGAGTAAAGGGTCCTAGCTGAGAAGCTGAGTAGAGGCCACAGGACAGTCCCACAGCGCCCCCTGCAGGTTGCATCCCACACTCCTCACCATGGCCTGAATCCCCAAGAGCCCTGCTGGTCTCTGCAGCTCAGCAGGTTACACATGGTTCCTTGGGCTTCATTCCTAAAACCAGAAAGACTTTATGATCCAGAATTCCACTTATGGGTATTTATCTGAAGAAAACTAAAACATCTCTAAAAGACATGTGCAATCCCAGACCCAGAACAGCATTGTTATACAACAGCCAACATGTGGAAATCACCTAAGTATCTGTTGATGGGTGAATGGCTAAAGATCATGGCATACATAATATATAATGTTAAATCAGTGTACAAATGAGCCTTTGAGAGAAATGGAATCTTGTCATCTGACGCAACATGAACAAAAACTTGGGGACATTATGCCATGTAAATAAGTCAAACAGAAGGACAGACACCATGATCTCACTTATATGTGTAATCTGAGACAACAACAAAAACAAAACAACAACAACAACAAAAAATAATAAACAAAAAATACAGAGAACAGATTGGTGGTTGCCAGAGGCTGAGGTGGGTGGGACTGAAATGAGAAATTCAAAGGTACAAATTTGTAGTTATAGCATAAATCAGGCCCTGGCCAGGAAGCTCAGTGGGTTACATGTCTTGATAAGGCGAGGCTGTGGGTTGCACCTGTGCTCAGGGCACATACAGGAAGCAACCAGTGAATGCACAAACAAGTGGAACAACAACATCCACATCTGTGTGTGTGTCTCTCACTGTCTCTCTCCTTCTCTTTCTCCCTGTCTCTCTCCCACCCCCTTCCTGCCTCTCTCTCTAAAGTCATTTCTCCTAAGAAGCCATCGTTATTTTTTTTAGAATGTTATAAAAGCCAATATCTGGGGAAAGGCAGACTCATCATCACACTGGGCACCATCATATGCAATTTCAGTCAGTGGACAGAACAATAAAATGTTTAGAGTAAACTAGTGCAGGAACAGGCACATTTGTAAATATTTCCAACTGCAATTGTACCTGCCCATGAACCAAACCTGACTTCATTCTTGTATCGGCAACTCTAACAGGTCACTGGCGGGAGCATCACGCCTCCTCCTCCTGGTGATAAGTGTCAATTCCCATCACTGGGGTGAGCAGTCTGCCTCCCACCCGTGCCCACCCACCCACGTGATTATGTAACAACAGTGCACAGCACAGCCACACCTCCATTGTTACCTGTATCCCCCCGGGAACCCAGTTTATCACCTGGAGCACAGTTTTCTTTGCAGTTTCTTTTGCTGTGGGTGTGACAGGTGCCATCACTGTCACAGCTACCTTGGTCAATAGATTTCCTCCCCCCACCCCGAGGGGAGTGGCTCGTGCCTTCACAGTGGGAACTGATGGGCTCTTGTCACCTTCTGCATGCCACCAGGGGCTCCTCAGCCTCCTAATCTGCATGTCATGTGCACACATTAAGGTTCTGTCATTGTGCTGTAGAGTTCTGAGTGCATTTCACAAGGTCATAGTGCCATTTAGGTGACATTACATTGTCATGTAGAATAATTGAGTTGCTCCTTCTTTGTTTTCATATAGAAAAATTTACAACAGATACTCATACTCTCTCAAGAGTTTTGACCCTTCCAAAATGTGACATCATTAGAATCATGTTAAAAATGGCATCACCTTTTAAAAGGAAGCCCCTTGTTGGAGGACCCCAGTGCTGCTCCCAGCTTGGGGTGAGCCCACACACAGCTGTAATACACACCCACGCACGGCCTGGTGGTTGCTCTCAGGTTGGGGAGACTGTTGATAAAGATACTTTAAACTTTCACATGCAGGTGTTTCTCTGAACAGAAATTCTGATTTGTTTTTATAATTTCATTTTATTTACTGTAACGTTTTAATTGAGGTATACTTGATATACAATATTATATTCCTTTCAGCTGCACAACATCATCACTCTATGTTGATAAATATTGCAAATTCATCACCAAAATGAATCTACTAACTTCTATCACTACACATGGTAACAATTTTTATTATTACTTGAGCTGCGAATGTTTGGGTTCTGCTGGTTTAGCTGCATCCACACACACACGATCCCGCATCTCTGCCCTAGGCCCCGTGCTGTCCACGACGTCCCCAGACCCACTTATTTCACAACTGGGAGTTGGTCCATTTCACTGCCTTTACCCACTTGGCCACCACCTTCATCCCAGACCTCTGGAAACCACCGTCTGTCATAATTTTATACTTGTCAGTGGTCATATTTTGTACTGAAATCACAAGACAAAACTGCAGGTCAGCAGTGAGTACACTGAAGGACATTAGAATGTGAGATGCAAACAGCTGACTCATCCCTCATGCACAGCACACACAGTCTTCAGGCTCCAAGGTAGGGTCAGGAATCCAACACAATGTCACATTTTTGTTACCATTACACAAAATAGTAAATACAAACCAGTCTGAAAGTCAACTGTGCCTAGCTGGAGGGAGTTGGCCTTTCAGATTTGTTTATACCCTTAGTCTGGGAAAGTGCTGCTGTGAGTGACATTAAAGACAGAAGGGAGAGAAGCAACTTTCCCTCCCAGCGTCCCTGGGGGAACCTGGGCCCAGGACAACAGCCAGAGAATGAGCAGAAGTCACAGGGCACAGGCTCAGCCTGAGCAGCAGCAGCTGCAGTGTTCACCCAGCTCCCAGATGACACAGGGGTTCTTGTCTCACTTCCCCACAGGCCTGCAGCACTGTGCGAGCATTGAGATTGTCATCATAGGTCTGGCAGTGATAATAGGCCTCATCCTCAGCCTGGAGCCCAGTGATGGTCAGGGTGGCTGAGCTGCCAGACTTGGAGCCAGAGAATCGATCAGGGATTCCATACTCTTGAATGCTATCATAATATATGAATACTTTGGGGGCCTTTCCTGGGAGCTGTTGGTACCATTGCACAGAATTATCCCCAATGTTGGAGCTGCTTCCAGTGCAGGAGATGGTGACGGTCTGTCCTGGGTTCCCTGAAACTGAGGGCGGCTGAGTCAGCACAGACTGGGCCCAGGAACCTGGGGAAGAGAGACACACAGAGATGGTGATTCTGGATCTAGAGACAGAGAAAAAAGTACAGCATGAGTATTCTCAGGGTCCATCCCCTGCCCCCATATGCAGTCACCTGTGCAGTGAGCCAGGAGGCTGAGCAGGAGAGGGGACAAGGCCATGATGGAGACCATCCCTGAGTCCTGCCTTCTGTGGTCCCACAGCTGAAGCAGAGCTCCTCCAGACCTCTGCCTTCCCCTCTTCATACTCTGACAGAGGGAGGGCCCACTCATGCAAATGAGAACTGCTCCCCACCCCCTTCTCAGCTGTTTGATTCCTCCCTGGGCCCACACCAAGTGCCTTGGCTTGAGGATGCCATGGGTGTCTGCAGGGGTGGGGCAGTGTGAGACCTGTGCATTAGGGAAGTCACAGCTCTAAGCCACAACTGAGCCCAGGTCTCTGGGCATTGCCAGGAGGCTGGTTCCAGCTCAAATCACCCCAGTTCCCTCAGGAACAACACCCGAGTGCCATCTAGTGCCCAGCCCCAGACTCGCCGTTGTCTGTGGGGACCAGAACCTCTCAGACACAGCATCTGACTTCCACTTCTGTCCACTGAAAACTCCCTTAGGGCCAGGCCAAGTGTCCCATCTTGTGGACTTCCCATCACTCCGGGGAACATCAGTGTTGTCCTCACAGTCCTCAGGGTGAGCTTCTCCACACCTCCCCGGGTTGTCAGTGTCCGTGCTCAGGAATGACGCGGTGTCTCTTACATAAACCCTTAGACCAGTATCAAGTCCAGAGCAGTGACCAGCCCAAGGCGGGCAGGCATGTCCCCTTCTGTGTAAGACACGGGTTTGTTGCTACCTGGTGTAAGAGGTCTCCTTCCCTGTGGGTCCCCGGCAGAACTGAGGAGAAAGGGCCCCTTCTCTCTAGGGACTGGGTAGCTGTGGGGAGAAAGCCCCTGCTCATCCCTAGTGTGGGACACTGTGTGACCCTTTGTCATTATCCCACCTGCAGGGGACCCTCGGTCCCTACACGCAGTGAGCAGCCATCCTTCCTGGGCGTCAGCTCTCACTCTCACAGTGGACAGTTGGCCGGGACCTTGCCCTATGGCATTGTGTGTGGCACGTCTCTAAGAGTAAAGAGAGCAAACATGCAGAAATATCTAGGCAAAACCTGTATTGCTGCCATAGGATTTCATTACCACAGTTTACCCAACTTACCTACAAGTATGTTATTGGATATACAAGTCACCTCAGTAAGGTTTAAAAATTCAGTGATGATAAATACTGATGGAAACTGTGTTCCAATACCCATAGTAAAGCACTGGAAATGCTGGTCTTGGTTGAAACGGTGGCTCTGAGACAGATGTCCCAGGTCGCCCACTCCAGGGCTGCTGCTGTCCCCAGGCCACACTGTCCACCTCTGCGGTGCTGCTATAGGTGACTTGTTCCTGAGACCTGGCCCCGCACGGTGGGCGCATGTGCCAGCACAGCCCGGAACCAGGAGCCTGAACGATACAACACACAGAGGAGCTGAGGCTTGTGGAACGGGGCTCACTTTGCCCACCGCTCAGTTCACTGGAGGAGTCACAGCACAGAGGCCTGGATTGGCAGAGAGGCTGGGAGGTGAGCTTCGTGACCGAGGGATTTCTGAAAGGAGAGAGTCGCCGGTGAGGGAGCTCAAACCCCTCACAAACTCAGAGGAAGCCCTGTGTGAGGTGGGGGTGGGAAGATGTAAGCAATGAGTTACAAACCCTTTCTCAAGTTCTCACTTGATAAAATGATAAACTGTTCCCCAAATGCAACAGTCATGGTAAGCGTTGCCCCTCTGCTTAGCGCTGCTCAGGGGAGAAAGGCTGTGGGAGCCCCGGAGGTGGACCCACATTCCCCTGGGGCTGGGGCCCGGGAGGAGGACGGGGACACTGGGGTGTGCTGGTCGGAATGTTCAGCACATCCCCCAGCTGTCGGCAGGGGCATCTGCTGTAGGTGACACGGACACCTAGCACAGCACCAACAAGCCAAGGATGTGGTTGCTTCAGTGGGCCCGGAGTTTTCATGAGGCATCACCAGGGCCCACGTACCAATGCCGCACCCTGGCACCCAGAGCCGCTGCCTCTTCCTGGGCCCCAGGCCCTGAAGGAGGCTGGGTGAGCAGGGACAGATGCAGGGACCTGAGTGCACAGGGCAGGGACCACACTGCAGGGAGGGGGCCGCGCTGGGCGGGACGCCTGCCTGGGCGTGAGCATCGGGAGCTTCACCTGCGTCGTGTGTGATGTCAGGGAAGGGGAGTCCCTCACGTGGGGCAGGCGGCCTGAATCCCTGTCCCTTAGCCCCGGAGCCCAGGCCCAGCAGCCTCCCACCCGCAGTCCCGTTCCACAGCCAGAGGAGAGGGAGGGCCTGGGGCGCTTAATGCTCTGTCAGCTTCCACACCGAACTTTCCTCTGCTGGTTTCTGTGAACATGTCTGAAGGGTGTTACTCCTGCAGCCATTAGGCTGAAGAACGCAGATTACCGTCTACAATGTGAGAGGGCCTCGGCCAGTCAGTGGAAGGGCGGATACAGCCAAGACGGACCTTCCCCAGGAAGATGGAGCACTGCCGGCAGATGGCCTCAGAGCCAAACCACGCATGTCCTCATCTCCCCAGGCCTCCGACCGGCCAGCCCTCACGGAGGGTTTGGGGTTCGCCAGTGTCTCCAACCATGTGAAACAATCCCTTAAAATTTCTTCCTTGAGATTATGTATAAACGTGTGTTTGTACATATGTATATGTGTGATGTACATTTGTTACTTCTTGAGATTGTGTGTGTGTGTGGGGGGGGGTGTGTATATATGTGTGTTTCTGTGTGTGTATGTGTGTGTATACATGGGTGTGTGTATATACATGAAGAGAGACAGGTCTTTGTCCTATCTCTTCAGCCCTGAAGGAACACTGAGTCACTCACAGCCCTTTATTCAATTCTCTGTCCTACTTTAGCTTTTTCTGAGGCCTCAGACGACCCTGTTCCATGGAACCACCTCTGATACGTGGACACAGGGTGGCACAAATGGACCATTGTGCTGTGGGTCCTGCAAAGGCCATGAGGGGCCAGAGTCCCGTGGACCACAGGTTCCAGCTCGCCACATTCCCACCATGCACATCAGCTGTCCCGACCCTGCCCATCGCCCCCCAGACCAGGCTTCACACACCTGGTCCGTCACAGGGCACGTCACTCGATCCAGCGACAGGCATAGACAGCTCTGGAAGTGAAATGTGATTTGAGAGGAAGATCTTGGGAATTTTCCCTCCAGGGTCACAGATGTGGGTTCCGTGGGCAAGCCCTGGAAATACGGAGGGAGACACCAGATTCCTTTACCAAGTGGTAAAGTGGGCTTCATCACCTGAGTGAATCCTGCTGGGGAACCACTTGTGAAACAACATAAGTTCCCAGCTCTGGGGACCATATAAGTCCTGAGAGGGCACAGCTGCAGAGTCCCCATCATTAAACACTGGGTCCAGCCCCCAGGCCAAAGCTCCTGTTAATAAATAGTCCTTAATGAGCTCCTGGGTAAGCTGAACAGGGCAGCCCCACAGCGCCCCCTGATGGTCAGACAGCACACATGTCTCCCTGAAGCAAAACCCTGAGAGCCCAGCTGGTTTCTGCAGCTCAGCAGGTCACTGGCTCTATTCATTCACACATCCAGGGTCTGGTTCCCAGATGCTGTGACTCCCATGCACTGTACTGGTTCCTGGTGCATCTCACTCCCAGAAATCCTCAACTGTGGGAGATGCAAACTTCTACCTAAAAGAAAAATTAATTTCGATTCCCCCCAGTGATGATACTGCAAAAGTAAATGCACAGAGACTTTCATGTCCCATGTCACAATAGAGGGGGCCACTCTTCTGGTTGGAAGGGGCATAATGGCTGCTCAGAAAATTTGCCAGGAGCACATGCAGGGAGCACGTGACATGCAGAGGAGGCCTATTCAGCACACATCTCAAGTCACCTGATGCACGCACAGTTTTCACAGATCTGATGTGATTAAGTGATGGGCAACAATAATGGCTGTTGAAGGCTTCACACTTACCAGCAGAAATGTAGCATGCTTATCCATTTCAGAAGTGGCCTTTTGACCTTAGTTGGTGGAGTCCTGTGTACCTGTGTCTCGTGTTTCTTGTTAGGGTTTTGTCATGGGTGACCTAACATTTGTCTCTGTCATAAATCTCTACCTACCTGTGTTCTCTTACTGATTGTCTTGTTTTTGTAGCAAGGTAAATGTGAGATTGAAGTCTTTTTTATGTCAACTATTGTGTTTTTCAATTCTTCCATTTCCATTGGGTTTGTTTTCATGATATTATTTCAACTCTGAGTTTTTCTTTTTGCCCATTTGAAACAAGCAGGCTTATGATTGCTCATCAAATGGATGTTGGGATTGTTCTCAAAATATACCAGTCACAACATTTCCTCATCTGAGTGAGCTCAGTGTCAGCATGAATAGATTCTCTTTCCCATTCAAGTTATTTTTTTTAACATGACAAGCCATGTATTTACCCGGGATTCAGGATTTGGGGAGATGACACTCAGAGGAGCTTAGCAGAGAGAGAGTGAGGCTTGGACTTCAGTCCTGCCCGGCACCCCGCCCACCCACACTGGGCAGGGGCTCCTCGTCCCCCGGGCTCCTCCCTGTGCCGCAGGTGTCCCCGCACCTCACTCCTTCCTCTAAGGGGTGACCTCCTCTGCATGCGGACTTCCTCCTGCTCCTCCTGCCACTTAGAGAATTACATTGTTGGGACCATACAGGTGCCTGAGCCCTCAGAGTGAACGTGTCCTCCACTCAGAGAATGGAGGGGCCGAGGGCATGGAGACCCCTGCACACCCTCTATTTCAGGGCCTGGGGTGACTGGCTCCTCTCTCTCTCCTCACACTTTACTTCCCACCATGTCATCCCACTGCCATAAACTTCATCAATTGTCCCGTCCTCACCTGCAATGGGACCTGTGCTCCACTTATAACCAGTCAGAGGGGGCGTTTCCAGGAAGAGACCAGAATCATTCTGAAGTGAGATCTGCTCTCCTGGTGCTCGCCCCGCTGACAGCATCCTCATGAGACGGTCACAGCACTTCCCTCCCAGGACGCAGCCAGGTCCCCACAGCCACGGACAGGTGACTCCTATGCAACACAGAGAGCTGATGTGCCCCGTGCCTTCTTCAGAGGAGACGTCAGGCCGTCACAGGGGTACAATATGCACTCGTGGAGTCGGTGAGAGTGGAGTGGGACTGGATAAAAAAGTAAGTATGTGCACACACACAAACACACACACACACACAACCACAGGAATGTAGTAGATTAGGGACTAAAGACATAATCATGCTAACAACCTGTACATGAGAGGAATACAAGTCTGACACACAGTAGATTCAGGAGAAGGTGTGTTGAGTGAGCACAGAAGCACTGTGGACAGTGAGGGAGGCTCCAACAGGGCCCCGGGGATGTCAGGGTCACCATACTGATCACTGTCCCTGAGCTTCAGTGCTCCTTTGACAGCCGTGTTGCTACCATCGCAGTTCAATGGTCATATTCAGCCGCATCCTCGGGCTGCAGGCCGGTGATGGGCAGAGAGGCCGTGCTGCTGGCCCTGGAGCCAGAGAACCGAGTGGGGACCCCTGAGGGCTGAGAACTTCTGAGCATCACAGTTTGGGGGCCACACCAGGAACCCGTTGCTACCAGCCTGCACCAAGGATCCCAGCACTGTAGCTGTCTCCAGGGCAGGAGAGGCTGACCTTCTGTCCCCCTCATTTTATTCTCACTGCAGGTGGAGAGTGAGCATGTCACCCCCACTTTCCTGGTGCCCTTCCTGCGTCACTAACCAAATGCCCGGCCCACAGCAACTTCCCTCATTGATCCGAATGATCCATATCTTTTCCTTTGCATTCTTACTTGTTATTAGGACATTCTGGGCCCCACCCCATACATCCATGCTACTCTTACTTATTCTGCCAATTCCAAACTGAAGACCAGTCTATTGATGAGGCCTGGTTGGCCCATGTCCCCGCCCACCCTGGGGCCCAAACCCACCCACATAACCGTCTCCCATGTAGGTGCTTTTTTCCACCCTTTACACTCTCCCTCACAGCACAGCTTCCGGGGCTGAGAGGAAGCAGACAGACAGCTGAAAATACACAGCTGGCATAGTTTGGTTTCAGTGGTAATTAAGAACAGATTTATAAGTCCTTCAGGTAAAAATTCACTTTTATCTCATCCCTGGAACATCCAATGTGTATCCCAGCATGAATTTGAACTCCTCCGCTTAGGACAACCCCACAGCGCCCCCTGCAGGGCTCACGTCTCAATCCTTCCAGGTCTTGTGACCCACCTGAGGAATGCAATACAGTGTTCGTGATTTTGGATGATTTTACTAATCACTCTAAGTCTCACTGGTAAGTGGTCCTGGAATTTTGGTCCACATGGAGAAGAGTAGAGACTGTTCTATCTTCTGTAGGACACACCTTACGTGATCTCTGAAAAACATTTATTGTGTGAGCAGGCTGAAAACACACTAACAATGGATTAACAAGATTTGTAACTACAGACAATAAGGAAAAAATTGCACATCCACAGGCCCTAGGAAAAGAGTTGCCAACTGAAGAAGCGACAACAAATGCCGCCCTCAGACCTGATCCCAGGCACCTTAGGGGTGACAGCCACAGGCAGAAAGAGCACAGGGAGGTTTCAGTCTCACTTCCCCGTGACTCTGGAGCATCGTGTAAGTGTCACCGCTGCTGTCCCATGCACCGCAATAGTAGTCAGCCTGATCCTCAGGCTGCAGCCCCGAGATGAGCAGGAGCCCTGCATTGGCTGAGGCATGTTTGGATCCAGAGAAGCGGCTGGGGACCCCGGAGCCCTGGTGCTTCTCTGAGTCTGATTTATAACCCAGGAGGTACCGGGGAGGGCTCCCTGGCTTCTGCTGGAACCAGAACATATAGTAGGAACCAACAACAAAGCCACTGCTCAGGGTGCAGGTGAGGGCAGCTATTGCTCCCGGAGACACAGAGATGGACGGCGGCTGAGTCAGCACAGGCTGGGAGAAGGAACCTGCAGAAACACAGACACCCATTATGTCCTGGAGGAACAACGAGACAGAAGGACACTTTCAGCGTGTGGGGAGAGGGAGTCCAGGGAGGTGGGGTGTCAGGACATCCTGACCTGTGCAGTGAAGGAGGAAGATGAGGAGGGAGAGTGGGGTCCAGGCCATGGTGGGGATGCCCCAGTGCTCTGCTGAGGCTGACACCCTGCTGGTCCCTCTTATCCCCTGAGACACAATAGAAAGGGTTCTTTATGCAAATTCACTCCATCCTCTGGCCAGTGAAATTCCTCCCAAGGCCCTGTGTGCCCCCCAGTGTCTTGGTTCACACCTGGGAGGGGTGGACCTGGGCTGGGCCTCACCTGAGGCTCCCCAGGGGCCCAGTGAGCACAGACACCAGTCACCGCATGCCTGGTTTCCCAGCTGAGAGCCCACACAGACCGCCCACCAGAAAACCTCAGAGCCCCCGCTGCCCCACCCAGGCCCATCACGCCCGTGACCAGGTAGCAGGTGACTGACTGAGACCCTGTCCTCATGACCGCCTTGTCCTCCGCCCACTCCCTGCCCAACTACAGAGCCAGGCCCCCCTCAGGGGCTGGCTGTTTCCTCCTTCCAGTCTGTTTTCTGTTCGGGCCCCTTCACCTAGAATCACCCAGACTTCACCCCACTTTATAAGGAAACTCCGGGCAATGGCGCCTCCTGCACGAGCTGCACGTGATACAGACACACAGGAGCCGAGAACACGGACAGTTCGGCCATGCAGCCACGGCCCAGGCTGCTAACGAAGGCAGGTTTGTCACCTGCCGCGGGGCCCTCACTACTCGGCTCTCGGGACTCACAGAGCAGGTACGGGGAGGTCTGTGGTGAGCGTCCTTCTGTGCTTGCTCGTGTTCTCCAAGTGGCGTGGGCTCTCTCCCAGGCTGACAGCACTCTGCTTTGGGGGCTTTATGAATAGAACCCGGGTGTCTTCTTTCATCAGGCGACTTGATTCTCCTCCTCCAGACTTCTCCTCGGTTTCTAACTACCTTTGCCTTCCCTTCCTACTTGATACCAATCCGGTCAGTTTAATGATTTTTAAACATGTATGTAGATACTTTTGGAGAAGGGAGCTTTCATCCCCACCGCAGACCCGCCGATTCGGAATCTGCGCTGCCCAGGCCCCAGAAGCTCCCTGTGCAGAGTGAAGTCGGGGGGGCTCTGGCCTCGCACACACGAAGGCCCCGCAGGGCTTGTGCTGGGCAGCGCTTCCCCTCCTCAGTCTCTCCTCTCCCCGCGCTCAGCCAGCAAACTCTCGTCCTGCTTCCCCTGCCAGCCCCTCGCACCCAGACAGACTTCCCCAGCCTTCCCCCTGAGAGTGGGAGGCGTCGCCCCTTACCTCACAGAACACAGACAGATGACGGAGGGTGCTGATAATGCCACGATGGTCTCCACATAAGGACACTAGCAAACAGTCGGACCGATACAATGGCCACAATTTGCATTACTTCCTACAATCAAAATAATGGTAGCAATTGTTATATGTTTCTGTAGGTTTGAGACAGGAGACGTTAAGCTTCAATGAAAGAGTAGTTGATAAAAGGTAAATATGTGAGCACAAATTTGACGATAGTGTGGGAAAATTGCGAATGGAGGTTCTGTAACGTGTGCACGAGGCTGGGGAACACGGTGACGGTAATTGTTCGACGCTCTGGTTTCCTGGAGATGCCACTTCAATGGGCCACTGCTCGGTGGCTCACATTCACAGAAACGTGCTGTCTTGTGCCCCCGGAGGCTAGAAGTCTGCGTCCTGGATGGCGGGCACCTGTCCCTCTGACACCTGCAGGGGACCCTTCCACGAGCCTCCACAGCTAACGGAGGTTTTCCTGACGTGTCTGGGGTTCCTCGGCCTGCAGCTGCACAGCTCCAGCCCCTGTCTGCGCCTTCACACGGCAATCTCCTTCCTCTCCCCGTCATCACTGTGGTCTTCCATGGACACTAGTCATGCCCCACTAGGAGGCCACCCTACCTCACATGGCCTCATAGTAACTAATTACACCTGCAAGATGATATTTTTAAATAAAAACACCCTTTGAAATAATGGGGGTTGTGATTTCACAGATCTTCTTGGAGTAACCAATTTAATGGCCCACATTTGGAAAGAATAATGCTTCCCCAAACCTTCTATTTTAAAAATATTTTAAATGCAATACATACACTGCAATAAAATATTTCCTGAAGAGCAAACTTTGCTAATAAACAAAAGGACGGTTTCCCCTGATTCCTGGGGGAACACCGCTGGACGGAACCCTTCTGCAGGAAATGTGCTGGGCTCCAGCCCTTCGTTCTAACTGAGCAGTTACAGCTCCTCCTGGACTGCGCCGCAGATGGATTCCACTTTCCGGGGCATGTTTGACAGGTTCCACACCCCCGGGCCCCAGCAGTGGTCTCTGGCGTGGGTGAGGTGGGCTAGGAACAGGGCACAGGGTGAGGGAAGCACCAGGAGGACAGGAGTCCAAGTCATGGTGGACACCGTCCAAGGTCCCCTGGCCTCAGGCTGGGGCTGCTCTCTGGGTGTCCCTTTATCTCCTCCTCAGCTCCCTGGGTGAGGGGTGTGTCCCCCATTGGTGGGATGTCATGCAAATATGAGCTCACAGCACCATCCTATTCACAGTCCTCAGTCCAGTTTGAACCCTCATTCTCAGGAGGAATCTGTGAGCTCTGAGTCTGTCCCTTGAGAGGAAGCACCTGCTGTCCCCGCTAACTCACACAAGTGACCATGGGTCAGGGCCATTCAACTAGAACCATTTGAATTTGTTTCAGGCTTTGAAGCTCTGCGAAGACCCACAGCGCCCCCTGCTGACGTCCTCTAGCTTACTCATGGTGGTGGGAACTACAGAAGGAATTATCAATATAGGCCCTTCTTTTCTGTCAAAAAGTAAAATAAATAAGTAAATAAGTAAGTAAACAAACAAATACACAAAGTATTACCTGATCTTGACTCCCTGTAGATAATTTTCTCTTTTTATTTCAACTATTGTTCTATCAGTTCCACAGTCCCCATTTGTTTTGTTTTCATGACTTCCGTTTCGATTCCGAGTTTCTCTCATTTCCTAATGCTCGTGGTTTCCCATCAAATGTACCTGACAATGCCGCCTGAACACGTCTGTCATTACCGTCGTCCGTCTCACGTCTGTGTTACTGTCAGCGGCGCGTCTTTTCTCTGGGTCTGTGTGAGACGCCAGGTGCTTTTTTCTGAGGTCTGGACATTTTGGAAAACACATTGGGGTCCTCTGGGTCCCCTCTACTCTCTTTCACCCAGTGACCCCTGTTCGGAGCGGCACCAGGTCAGGGGGCACGTTCGGTTGCCACTGGCCCCAGCAAAGGCGGAGCTGACTGCAAGGCCAGCTCTGTGCTGCTCTCCCCTTCCTGGGCACAGTGAAGCAGAGACTGTCCCCAGCGGGTGCCCAGCCAGTGGAGTGAGAGACAAGCCCGCCGCCGGATGAGTGAGCTCCTGGGCGGCAGCGGGGGTGGGCGCTCAGCTCCCCGCTGGGCCCTCTCCTGTCACCACACCAGGGACAGTCCAGGGCAACTCAGTCCCAACTCCCCTGCCTCCCACTTCTCACTTAGTGCTATTAATGCAGGATGGGCTCAAGGTTCATTTCTCAAGGGCCCACATAGTCACCATCAGGGGGCGCACGTGTGCAACGTACTGTTGGTCACAGTTGGGGACAGGGCAGTGATGGGTCACCGGGGAGAGCTGGGCAGGTGTTTCCCTCCCTTCCCCAGGTAACAGCAGCCCTGGTGGCATTAGGTTGTACTGAGTCCTGTGACAGTGATAATCAGACTGCTGATTGGGCTGGAGCCCAGAGGTGGGCAAGGAGGTCGTGAGCACCACCAAGGAGCCAGAGAAGATGCTGAGCCCCTCAGGGTCACTGACCTCTGTCCTAAGTCACAAGGTCAGAGATCTCCCTGGGAGGCCGGAGGACCTGTAGGTTCACTGCTCCCTGTGCAGGAGAAGGGATGGTGGATCTGGGCTCACAAGAGCTTCCCAGGGGCAGTGAGCCAGGCACACCCCGGGGATGTCCTGCTCCTGCTGGCCCACGGCCCGGCCCACACCCTGAAGTGCTGGAAAGTTCTAATCACATCTGAGAGGAGAGGGGACAGTCAGGGCCTGTGGGCTCAGGAAAACCACTCACGAATGTTCCCATGGTTCTGCGTGGTGGCAACCGTGAGAGCACCTCATCCACGGTCCCACTTCTCCCACGTGCCCTGCAGCAACAGGCTCAGCATTTCCCCAGCTGCTGTGGGGCCTCCCCCACCACCTTGGGACACAGAAAAACAGGTTTTCTCTTCCCCTGCCCTGCCTTTGCCCGTTAACCGCCCCATCCTCGACTTCACAACTGAACTCAGGGCCCCAGCAGGGCTCACAGGTGAGCCTGCCCCTGGAATTCCTCCTGCACCTGAGTCTTCACCCAGCATCTCACGTCCGAGTTTCCAGGCCCTGAGACACATTGGCCCTCAGCCTGCCCGGAGCTCAGGGCAGGGTGGGAAGGGGACAGTCTCTGCTCTGAGCCCTCCCGGTGCAGATCCGTGTGGTGAGGGACTGGCCCCTGCTGGGACGGTCCTGGGCTGTGACCAAGGAGAAAGGCACGAAGGGCTGTTCCCTTACTTCAAGGGACAAGGAGGTTCCTCAGACTCTGGTTGTATTGTACACGGATGGAGGGCTACAATTCTATGAAAATGAATAATTTGTTTTCTTCATTTTTGTGTTTCTGAGACTTAAGGAATACAGAATAGAATGTTGAGAGTATCCTCACAATGAAACAAAGGTACTTCCAAGTAGACTTCGCATGTATACAGGTTACTTTATAACGTTGAATTGTCATGAACCAAACTGTGTTAGGCTGAGGTTTTTGTCCCACTTCCCCATCTGTGTGAGTCACTGTGGTGAGCACCACTGTGCCAGATCTCACAGTAATAGTCAGCTTCATCCTCAGGCTGCAGCCCTGAGATGGTCAGGAGCCCTGCATTGGCCGAGGTGTCTTTGGATCCAGAGAAGCGGCTGGGGACCCCGGAGCCCTGGTGCTTGCTTGAGTCTGAGTCATAGTACAGCAGATACCGGGGAGGGCTCCCTGGCTTCTGCTGGTACCAGTACATAGTTTTACCACCAA
This sequence comes from Phyllostomus discolor, assembly GCF_004126475.2. NCBI lineage: Eukaryota > Metazoa > Chordata > Mammalia > Chiroptera > Phyllostomidae > Phyllostomus > Phyllostomus discolor. Next base: position 58,821,832 of record NC_040915.2, on the reverse strand, counting down.
CACTTATGTCACTGCTGAGGGTGCAGGTGAGTCTGGCTGTGGCTCCCAGAGATGCAGAGAGGGAGGGCGGCTGTGTCACCACAGCCTGGGAGAGGGAACCTGCAAACACAGACACATGGTAGTGAACAGAAGGGTCAGGGTGCAGTCTTTCTGGGTTGGTCTCTGAGGCCCGTCCCTACCTGCACAGTGAGAGAGGATCGCGAGGAGCAGAGGGGTCCAGGCCATGGTGAGCACAGACCGTTCTCAGGCCACAGAGCTGGGGCTGGGCTGCCCAGGCCTCTCTTATCCCCTCCCTGCTCACAGACGAGGGGCTGCTCATGCAAATGTGTCCCCACCCAGAGCTTGTCCCCGAGGGGCACTGACAAGTCTGAGGCCCTTGCCCACACAGCCAGCCTGTTCTGCTGGTTTCCCCTGTGGGTGGGGTTGGGGGAAGCCTCTGCTGGAACCACACACAGGCCCATGTGCAGGGGACTCAGGCACTCCCAGAGAGGACACACCTGCTCAGTCCTCCCAGGAAGCAAAGGGCCAGCCCTGCTGTCCCCTGTAAGAACAGACCAGGCACAGTCTCACAGCGTCCCCTGCTGGTCTCTTTAAGCCACTCCAACACCTCACCTTTCCCTGCTTACTTGACTCCCTTCTTTCCAACACAGGAGGGTCACCCCTGCAGGGACCACACTGGGGCACTTCTGGTGTGAGCATCCCTGAATCAGGCCTCCTCCATGGGCGGTGGTCCAGCGGAAGTACCACAGAATCCTGCCGAGGAGAGCGTGGGGACCACTGCGGAGCAGAGGCCACAGGGCCTGGATCTGAAAGCGAAGTGGACCTGTCCCCGTGGAGGGCCCTGAGGAGGGAAGTTGCTCTGGGTGCTGAGTGTGACCAGCCGCTCACTGAGGGGACAGAGCCCTTCACAGAGGAGGACGTAGAAGGAGCAGGACGCTGACCCTTGCAGAGCAGGGTGGGGAGGAGTCTGCACACCCATGGGGCTCATCTGTATGGAGCAACTAAACAATAAGAGGTGTGGGGAGGGGGCAGGACCTGGGCGTCCTTGGGAACCACTGTGGGGCCCGCCTGCAACTTTGCCCCCCATGCTGGGACATTTTTAATCCCACTTGAACCTGTCCTCAGAGCTGCATTCATTCAATCATGCTCATACCTTAGGGATGTGCTCTGTGGGAAGTCCTAGAGCAGACCTTGGGACAGAGACCAGCAAGGGCACATTCAGGGGGGCTGGCGGGAGATTGCAGCAGAAGGAAGAAGCACAGGGTGGGTGGGCTGCTGTCCTGAATGGGACTCGGAGAGGGGAACGACGTGACCCCATGGTGTGGGTTAAAACTCGGATGTGTTAGAGAAAAGGTAACACAGTTCTTATGGTCACAGGTAGCCATGTTCTTACAGTCCCTTGTCACTCTACCCCATGACATCTGTCCCTTCCCCGGCTGGCCAGGGGCTGTTGGACCAGACGACCTTTTATTCAGTGAATCCTCACAGGCACCCTCGCAGATGAGCAAACATCCTAACTCTGCCCGCTGCAGGGTCCCAGGCTGACAGTGCCTGTCGTAAGAGCGACTTCTGACGCCCTACAGACCCCAATACTGTGCTCCGTCATTATAGCCACCGACTGCGGCAGGTCTGACGTTCCTAGGAGACACGTATTCTCAGGAGGAGGAAGGAAGGTCCGCATGTTCTGACTATGCAGCCCCCCTGCCTGTGTCTGTGACGTGGAGGCAGACGCTGTGCAGGGACTCGGTGCGTCTCAGGATGAACAATAAACACACAAACAGCTTCTCTGTGCAAGTGAAACTGGAAAAGGCAGCAGACCTCCTGCTGCCTGTCACTACCAAACCCAGTAACCAGAGTCAGAGATTGAATCTTTATGGGCGCTTTATTCAGATGGCCAGCGACCTGAGAAGAGGGGGGGTTTCCACCCTGAAAGACCCTTCTCACGTTTCCTTTCCAGGCCAACGTTTTTATAGCAGGGAATAAACAAGGTGTGGTGAGGGGTTTTGAAATTCAAGGAGAATTAGGTGAAAGAAACTGCAACATTCTTGTCCTGGGCAGTTAGCTGTTCCCTGGGAAGGGTGGTCCTCTGTCTCTCCCTGGAACTCAGTGTCCCGCATGCCTCCCCTTGTCCCCAGGCGGTGGTCCTCAGCAGTGCCCCAGGAGGTCGGCAGTTTCTCCCAGGGGCCAGGATGGGCCTTCTCTGTAGTTTCTGAAACAAAAGCTTTAACATATGCATTACTCACTAGCTTTATAACTATTTACCTTAAACTAACCTTTTCCAACTCTTGAGTCCCCTCTCACAAGTACTCAAAGGTGGATGGTTGCATCTTTTGAAAGAAGCAACAATTCTATTGTCATGTTACAGCGACTGGCTGTGGGTGGAGGAGAGTGGACGACACACCTGGGAGATGAGAGTAGGAAACACTTAGGACTTGAACTCAAGCTGGTCTACGAGGTTCACCATCCTCCCCAGACACAGAGCCCTGGGGAATGAAACTCCAGCAAGAACTTGTCCTTTTTCCTGGAAACTAACGTGGAGATGGAGTTCAGTCCTGCAGAGCGAGAGGGAGAGAGGAGGGGGTGCGGGAAGCAGCAGCGGAGCAGAGGAGGGGAGGGGCGGTGTGCGGGGCCCGGTCAGTGCGCATCTGTGGGACCCGGGTCCCTTCACCTGTGTGGGCTGCTGCGGGGACAGAGGAAACTGTATGTCTATGACCCGGGTCAGTGTTGACGTATCACTGTGGACGTGCCATTAGCAACACAATATTGTCACTTTAAGCAGTAGGTTTTGCTGGTGAACATGACTTTCTTTCTTCTTTTGTCCTTTTTTCATCCTCACCTGAGGACATGCTTATTGACTTCAGAGGGAGGGGGGTCAATGGGGAGAGAGAGAGAAACAATGGCCTGTTGCCTCCTGCACCTGTCCTGACCAGGGATTGAACCCACGACCTAGGAATCTGCCCTGACTGGGAGCACAAACCCCGGCCCTTTATGAGACCACACTCCAACCACCTGCACCACACCAGCCAAGGAAAACACTTTATAGTTGCAGACACAGGGTCAATTTCTTACCTTACTCCTACCCTGTGGGTGTGGGCAGCGCGGCTCCACCCCCTCACTGGTGTGAGAGCCTGGAATGCCCTGTGCTGGCGTCCTGACTGAGTCACTCATTTCTGTTCAAGAACAAGGCCTAGTGAGGAGCGCCCCCTGCAGGCACCTTCGCAGAAGTTTTCAATAAAAGATCCTCAGAGACAAGGGCTCTGGGCCCAGGGGTTTCTGTCTCACTTCCTCTTCATCTGAGCCACTGTGAGTAACTGAAGCTGCTCCCACTGCCATGCTCTGTAGCACAGTAATAATCGGCCTCGTCCTCAGGCTGCAGCCCCTGAGATGACCAAATGTGCAGCGTTGGCCGAGGTGTCTTTGGATCCGGAAACTCGACTGGGGACCCCAGGTCCCAGCTGCTTGTCTGAGTCTAAGTAGTAGTACAGGAAAAACCAGGGAGCGCTTCCTGGCTTCTGCTGGTACCAGTACATGTTTTTACTACCAACGCAGATATCACTGCTCAGGGTGCAGGTGAGTCTGGCTGTGGCTCCCAGAGACGCAGAGAGGGAGGGCGGCTGAGTCAGCACAGCCTGGGAGAGGGAACCTGCAGACACAGACACATGGTCAGTGAATAGAGGGGTCAGGGTGCAGTCTTTCTGGGTTGGTCTCTGAGGCCCGTCCCTACCTGCGCAGTGAGAGAGGAGCACGAGGAGCAGAGGGGTCCAGGCCATGGTGAGCACAGACCGTTCTCAGGCTACAGAGCTGGGGCTGGGCTGCCCAGGCCTCTCTTATCCCCTCCCTGCTCACAGACAAGGGGCTCCTCATGCAAATGTGTCCCCACCCAGAGCTTGTCACCCAGGGCACTGACAAGGTCTCGGGGCATTCTCCAGGGAGCCAGCCTGATGTGCTGGTTTCCCCTGTGGGTGGGGCTGGGGAAGCATCCAGGGTTGGCCCAGCCCCTCCGTGAGCCCTGGTGCTGGGGCTCAACTCACATCCCAGACAGAGGGAGATGGAGGTTGCCTTCACCCCTTGCAAGAGCCCTGGGAGGAAGCGTCTGGTGAGACCACACGAAGGTTAATGCTCAAGAGAATAGGCCAGCCCCAAGAACAGACACAGCTGCTGAGGTCCAGTTAGGTAGCATAGAGTCCGGCCTCCAGGCTCAGGCTCCTTTGTGTGATGTGTCCTCACTGGGCAGCTAGCTGTACGGGGACCACAGTGCAGTCCCACTCTGCCGTCTGCTGGTTACAGGGCCCACTCGTGTCCTGGACCAAAACCCTGAGAGTCCAGCTGATTTCTGCAGCTCAGCAGGTCACTGAGTCTATTCACACATCCAGGGTCTGGTTCCCAGATACCGTGACTCTGAGACACTGTACTGGTTCCTGGTGCATCTCACTCCCAGGGGTATCACTTTGGGAGGGGCAAGCATGTACTTATATGACAAATTACTTTGGCTTCACTCCCCAGTGAAGATGTGGCACAGCGCATGCACAGGGAGCTTCCTATCCCACATGGCAGATGACGGACAGCTAATCCAGTTTGAAGGGCTCACAGGGGCTGCTCAGGGAAATAACCTAAAAAGGGGTTTTCCAGGAAAAAGCTCAGTGACATATTCAAAGGACAGCAACGTAGCAAATATTTTAACTCATGGGATGCATGTACAGTTTTTATGCAGATCTGATTTAATTTAGTTGAAACTGGTAAAAGATAATGGCCTTGGTGGGCTTCACAGGTCGCAGTGCAGAAGGTAAAATGCCTCTTGGTTTTAGAAATTGACTCAATATTCTGAAGTTTGCAGTATTCTCTTCATCTGTGTCCCGTGTTTCTTGCTGAAATTTTATCTATGGTGTCCTAAAAGTTGTTTACATTTCAAACAAATGTGTCCTGTATTTTCTTACTCACCATGTCAGTTTAGTAACAGGCAAATATGAGGCTGTGCTGCGTGTGCAGATGGGCTGAGTGTCTGCGCAGTGGGATGCAGGGGGTCCCCCTTCCTCCCGTGCCCCGGGGGCAGCTCTGCTTTACTGTGTCAGCGCTGCCCCGTCCCACACTCCCAGACCCTCAGGCCTTTCAGTGAATGGTTACTTAGGACCAGGAGACCCTCTTCCCTAAGGCCCTCCCTGCTCCAGGCACCTGGAGGGATCTTTCTCCCTATGTAAGGCAGGTGCTCCCTGCTTAAAAAGATCGTGAATTCTCTCTCTGCTGCTTCAACAAAACACTGTCTGCTCCGAGGAGAATCCAAAGCAGTTTGGTCACTTCAGGGAGGACCGTCCTGTGCTGGAGGTACCCAAGGACACAGAGCCTGCGGTCTCGGACGCCATTTATCCTGGACTGGTACCGTGTGCAGATTTCATGAAGGGCGTTGGCCCTGGAGGAGGTGGTTCTGCTGCTTCAGTGATGCAGGGGCTGCAGTGCAGTGAGCATTTTGTACATAATACTCAGGCCCCAGGCAGATGTCAACATGGGCCTTTCTCATTGAAGAGGACTAGCTCAGGAGGAAGGATCCACCCACTTCTAGGGCAGAGCCTTCAGAGTGGAGGATTCAGCACTTGGCAGAGGGGACCCTGTTGCAAGCTGCATCCCAGAGGCAGGAAAAGGACACCCAGGGACAGGGGAGGTGGTGACAGCAAGGTCACTCTGTTAGGGTCCAGGATATCAAGTTCCATCTCCCAAAGACCCACTCTTCCTAGAATTCCCTCAGCCCCTTCATGGGGGCGAGCACCAGACTAGAGGCTGCACCTCACGGTACCCGCTGCAGTCTGTGCAGCTTATGGGGCTCTGGGCACTGATGGAGGAGAAAGTCTTTATGTTTCTGTCCACACGGAGAGGGTTTCCTCATACTTTCCCTCTCAGTTTCCATCTCTGAGGGTCAATGTCTGTAATATGTTTCATGTCCCAGAGTGGTGTTGCCCAATCTGGCCCTGATCTGTCACTATGGTGACTCTGGAAGGGGCAGGGGTCCTCCCTGGGGCCCCAGTGGAGTCCCTGAGCCTTAAGATTCCATCATAGGGGGCCGTCCACGTGCCATTGACCTTCAAGTTCACATGACAGTGAAAATCCTCTCAGATTTGGGCTGCAGTGATATTCTAATACTTTATGGATTTTTAAAATCTCTTGATACTTATTTGTTAAAATACTGGCAGACTATTTACCAAATGATAAAAACAAAAAGAATCATGACTGAGAAATTGAGTTCTCCCAGGTACAAAGAAAATGAAAAGACACATAAGGAACAGCGTCTCCCCATCGTAATAAACACAAACGCAGACGAAGGAGACGTCACCACCAGCAGCTCCAGGTGGCGCATCGGGTTCACGTCCACACGGCAGATTAGAGAAAACACAGGCTCTGGAGGAGAAATTGATAATGCAGAAAGTTTAAATGAAATGAGGATAAAATGAAAATGAAAACTATATTGAAAGAGATACAATATACATTTTCCTATGAAGATAAAGGGGTTTCAAAAAGGAGTAAAAACAATACTTTCTCTAAAAAATACACAACATATTATAAGGAAGTATTCCACACAAAAAGTGTAAAATAAAATCACTTTTGCCACCAACACAAAAAATTTACAACGGGATCTTTCAAAAGTGTCTGCTACATACACATTTTTCAAACCTTGAAAAAGTGGAAGCTTTCCTGATTCCCACAGAGAGCAGGTGTAACAGTGACACCTGCACCAGACAGAACAAATGCAGAAAAGGGTAAATTACAGACGATAACGTGACACATGATCCAAATGTTCTCACGTCAGTATTAACGCAGATCCAACAGCAGGCCAGTAAGTGGACGCACCAGCATCACATTTGATTCCCTCCAATGTCCAACTTACGTTTCAGTTGATCGACCCTCTCACAGAGCACATCATATTACTAGAACAAAGGATAACATCAAAACCCCTCAATAACTTCAGAAGAAGCCTTTGAACAAAGTATAAAAGTAACTTATATAAAAACACACACAGTGTGAACAGCAGGCACATTTGTGGTGTGGGAACTCACACTCCCTCCTCACACACCCGACTGAGCCCCACACTCAGCTCTCAGCTACTGAGGTGGGAGGACGACATTCTCACAAAGATGAGGAAGTGGCCACTGTGGCTTCACCTGCGTTGTCATTCAGCATCACATGGTAAGTACTGACAATGCAGGTAAACAAGACAAAATTCATGGTTGGATCATAGCACTGGTTACTTTTCACACGTGGTCATTTCCCAGCACCAACTGCCGGCCACAGCCCGAGGTGCTTCGGGGCTGGTTCAGCCAGGACACAGGCCTCTCCCTGGGATCTGCAGGGACAGGGGTTCACAGTGAGGGGCAATGAAAGGTTGGCAGCTCTGGAACACCCAGGAAAGGAGTCACTGGTCACTGACAGAGACGGAGGACACCCAGCCAGAGTTTGGGTCTGAAGTGACCAGAGATGGTGCCCCCATTCCAGCACCTGGGCTTCAGAGCAGAGCCACTCTGTGTCCCCAGCTGATGGGGGGCTGACTTCCTGTTTTGTCTGAGATCTATTGTCCAGGTGGGGGCTGCATGAGGTGCTCTGAGGACAGTGGGTAGGGGAGGCACACCCATTCCCCAGGGGCTGCCCTTGAAGAGCTTGCCCCAGGGTGGGAGCAGCAGAAGCAGAAGCCACAGGTGTCCTGAGTGGCACATGCTGGGACGTCCCCTTCCTGCAGATGAGAACGAGCTTCTCGTGGTCTCAGGTCCCACGGGCCTGCAGCTCTGTGTGAGCACAGAAGACACTGTGACAGGGTGGCTGTGAGAGGCAGCCTTGTCCTCAGCTCTCAGCCCAGTGACGGTCAGGGACCCTGAGCTGCCCAACCTGATCCCAGGAATGGATCGTGAGCCACACAGGGTGGATCTATCCTGAATGATGGGTAGGGTGAAGGCTGAGAGGGGACATGTTGTGACAGCACACACTCTAGGCCTTCCTGATGTGCACTGATGTGGACACAGACGGGTTACCTGTCCCTGGTTCTTGCTGACCCATCAGGGATTCTGTTCCCAGCACAGCCTCCCCCTGACACACAGGACATTCCACTCATTTCAGAAAACCGCACAATGTGTTGCTGCCACAAACAGGCCTCAGAGGCAGCGTTCAAAGGATGTGACACATGTTCCTGTCACAGTCCCCTGTGGTGGGTCTCAGACCTGAGTTCAGACCAACCAAACCGAGAGAGCAGCTGTCTTCTCAGAGGAGTGGGGACTGCCCCGGGGAACTGCACTGCAGGGGACAGCAGGTTTTTGTCTCACTTCCCCACGGCCCTGCAGCACTGTGGGAGCACTGACACTATTATCCCATGCTGAACAGTAATAGTCGGCCTCGTCCTCAGCCTGGAGCCCAGTGATGGTCAGGGTGCCCATGCTGCCAGACTTGGATCCAGAGAAGCGGTCAGGGATCCCCAAGGGTCTACTGCTAGTACTAAGGATGACGGTTTTAGGGGGTTTTCCTGGGACCTGTTGGTGCCAGCCGACATGGGAACCACGCCCGATGTTGGTGCTGCTTCCAGTGCAGGAGATGGTGACAGTCTGTCCTGGGTTCCCAGACACTGAGGGTGGCTGAGTCAGCACAGCCTGGACCCAGGAGCCTGGAGGAGGGAGACACACAGAGATGGTGATTTTGGGTCCAGAGACAGGAGCAAGAAGAAGACCCCCAGGTGTCCTCCCAATGTCGCCTCCCCTGTCCCCTTATCCAGTCACCTGTGCAGTGAGCCAGGAGGCTGAGCAGGAGAGGGGACCAGGCCATGGTGGAGTCCATCCCTGAGTCTTGCCTTCTGTGGCCTCACAGTGGAAGCAGAGCTTCCCCAAAATCTCTCCCTTCCCCTCTTCATACTCTGAGAGAGGGAGGGCCCACTCATGCAAATGAGACCCCTCAATTTCTGATCCCTCCCTGGGCCCTCTGTCAGGTACCTGTGTCTGGGGACTTCAGGGGGGTTAGGGGTGAGCCTGTGTGAGACCCAGGGCATGGCAAGGCAACAGCTGTGACCTGAGCAGAGGGCACCAGGCAGTGCCAAGTCACAGGTCCCAGCTCTGATGACCCCAGACCTGCAGGAACAATCCCTGAGCGCCCCCTGGTGCCCAGACCTAGACACACCACTGTGTGGCATGCTGACTGAGGCCCATCGCAGACAGATCCTGTCTTCCCACAGCCCTGTTCCCTGACCTGCTCCCTTAGGGGCAGTCCCGGTGCCCCCTTATTGGGGATCCCTATCACTCCAGGACTCTTTCATGTCCTACTCAGATTCCTCGGGGTGAGTTGCTCCACGTGTACCTCGGCTGGTCCTTGGTCAGCACCGCGCTGCTGCTTTCACTCAGGTCGTCTTCCCTGGAGCAGGACCAGGCCCAGAGCAGTGACTGTCCCACGGCGGTGTGAGCCCTGTTTTCAGGACACTTTTATTTTACACTGTGACTCCTCCCTTGTTAGAAATTATTCTGCATTTCTCCAAGGCACAAAAATAATCTTTCAATGTATTTTCTGTCTTTCAGCAGACAATAAGTATATTTCTATGCATATAAGTTTAACCATGCTTTACCTAGTAAGTGGGAACTTCATTGTTTCATACATTGAATAAGTAATTCCCATGGTCCCGTGTATATTGGAATGAGAGCAGATATCTGATTTTTTGAATCAGGTTCTCTGATCCCAGCTTCCTGGACCCAGAAGGGGACAGTGACGGTGACAGTACCACCTGTCACCAGGACCTTGTGAGTAGGGATCCTCAGATGTGACTTCAAGGTCACCGGGGGAAGCACTTTGGAAAGAAACCCAGAAGGGGATGCATCATGGATTGTGGGGCCCCAGGCCCAGGTGCTGGTCCTCTGGGACTGTCCTCCCTGAGGGAGGGGCAGAGGAAGCAGAGGCACCCAGGGGATGTGGGCAGGGCCACCATTGCCACTTGAAAACCCGCTTTCCCCGTGTGAGTCCTGCTGGGAAAGGAGGCCATACTTCGGACTTTCTGCTGCCTCCTCCCTTTCCCAGGAATATGTCATTTCAGACCATTCCTCACAGATGGGAGGGGGTGTGGCTCTCCTCAGAACTGAGATTTCGTGGAACATTAAAAATGTTGGGGGTCAGAGCAGCTCATTGTTGAGACTGGAACCACCTTGCCCATTTCCCTGGCCAGTTTCCAGTGTCCACACACCAGACCCAACTGATGGATGATGAGGATAGAAGGCAGAGTGACCCACGTGGTGGCACCAATTGGGGAACCTGTCTGTCTTTGTTCTCTGATGGCTACCCAGGCCTGCCAGCCGTGTGTCAGGGTCCCCATTGCCACTTGTAAACCCGCTTTCCCCGTGTGAGTCCTGCTGGGAACTCACGGTGACTGACCCAGTTCCAACCCCAGGGACAGGCTTCACCTTCCCAGGAGGAGTGAGACGGTCCCAGCACTGGGCACAGTGAAGGTGTCAGGGTGCTGCTGTGAAGGACCTTGTGCAGGCCAGGGCTCCAGGTCTGTTGGTAGCAGGGTCCCGCTGTCCTCACGGGACAGGCTGCTGTGGGGTCACATGCCTGGTAATGCCTAGGGGGTTCGCTCCCAGGACAACATCAGCCTGGTGACACTGCGGTCAGTTAAACCTCAGAGAAAGTCGAAAAGTAGCTATTGCGGCTATCTTCTGGAAACAAACCTCCCTGAGTCACCACTGAATGAGCAGGGCATTGTGGGTAAAGTTTCCATCCCAGGGCTCACCTTGGGACTCAGCCACACTCACTTGCCTGTGACCTTCACCCAGGAGGTGTAGCTACTCCCTTCCCGCCAGTTTCAAGGAGCAACATTTGCTTTCTCCCCACCTGGCCGTGGGGCTCTGAGTACCCATCGACCTTAACAATCAGACCCAGAGACCCCTGCACCCCCAGTGCTGTGCGGCTTGTTCCAGCTGCTGCGAGCCCGTCCTCAGCCCCTGTTCCTGACTTTCACTGGCCCCCCATGCCCCACATCATCCTCCCCAGTGGCCATGAGACACCTGCCTCTGTCAGGTTCCTGAACCCAAGGGATTTCCTACCTCGGTGCCCTCCCAGGTCCCAGCATCTTTACACCTGTGGGCAATGCAGGATTCAAAGGATGGCCCTTTGCATCATGGACCGATGGGTCAGGGTATTCCCCCGGGCACGTGGCAGCTGCTCTCCTGGCCTCCTTCTCATCCCAGCTCACACCCGGCTCCCTGCACAGGGCAGGGCCCTGGGGCTCTGCCAGGACCTGCAGGAACCCCCCAGATGCAGAGCTGCCCCGATGCACTTGCTGCAAGTGCAGGAGGCAGTTCCCTTCTCACGGGGCCTGATGTCAGCTGGGCTTAAGGCAGCTCATCTGGGCCCCAGGCTGGGAACCTGGGACAGACCCAGGGAAGAGTGAGGACAGGGCTCCCAGAGTCCTTGTCCCACATGTGTGGGGAGAGTACCCTGCCAGTCCTCCCCAACCACCCAGACCCCACTCAGGGGCCATGAGAAGAGACCAGATGAGGGGCTTGCCCACACTCTGCTCCTGGGGGTCACAAGGATGCAGGTGTCTCAGCTCCCATTCATCCCCGGATGGAAGGGCTCTGCATTCTCGTCTTGCCCCCCCCCCCAATTTGGGGGGTGCATAGGGCACCCAGGGATGACCAGCAAGGTAGTGGGGGTGAGTTTCATAATATGAATGCTTCACTCTTACTACTTTGCACCGAACATGAAGCCCTCTGCAGGAGAGGTGGAGGCCCTGCAGAGTAACCAGATCTGGGTGGGAGGAGGGGCAGAGGGGCTGCACTGGGCAGCCTGTGCTCTGGAGCTGGTCTGGTCCCGGGGCCCCAGGATGCTCCAGTCACTCCACCACCCGCCTCCCCAAAACTCAAACCATGTCTTCTCTTTCTGTGAGGTTCAGGGGTGTTCTCCTGGACAACGTCATAGGGTATGGGTTAGGATTTGAGAGATGCCCCTTCTCCTCCCTCTAGGGGTGCACCCACTGCACAGGCACTGAAGAGTTTTCTCTGGGTGTTCCAGAAGCTTCCTCTATCAGCATGTGCTCCCAAACCACCAGGATGTCCTAGGAGGCCCTTGCAGCCAGGCTCACAGGGACACTCACTGACCCTGGGTGGAGGACAGATGACCTTCCTCCTCCTGAGCCCTCAGCTGTGCCAGTCCCGGCGTGTCCCTCTGCCAGAGAAACTGCCAGAGTGGGTGAGTCCTCAGGACCCAGGAACATCCTAGGGTGACCCATGAACATGACACTGTGTAAATGGCAATGTGGCCTATAGTGCCGGGAAGAGGCTGCCTGGGGCCCTGGCTGGGGTCCGACTAAAAGTGGACAAGGGCGGCGAGCGGGCGCTGTCAGGTCTGTGTCCCCACGGTGGGCCCATTAGGAGTCTCTATGTGTCCATCTCCCCTCAGCCAGCAGCACACTCCAAATGCCTGTGTCCTGTTCTGTGTCAGACTCGCCTGCATAAAATCCATCTGAACACTCGATAATCATTCCATTGTGAAGAGGGAACAACAATCAGGATAATACTTTTCAAACATTCAGTGTTTTTTGCAAAGAGAACATATGTGTATGGGAATTCTGGTTAGAAAAACAGGAACGTGCTGCCTTCTGCTCCGGGCTGAAGGAGCTTCTGAACGTGTTTTTGTGTGTCAGTTGATTCTCTTCATCCGGAGTTGACGGGTTCTGGGTCAGCCCCTGTCGTTCCCAGGGAAACCACATGGGGGAACTGTCGCCAAGAACTTAGAGCCACTTACAGGAGGAAACCACAGCCTCAGACAGAGCCCCTGGACAGAGTAACTGGTGTCACCCTGGTCCCCGTGGCGGGCACAGCTGTCGCCCCATGTCCCTGTGTGAGGCATTTTAAAGACAGAGAAATTGGTCACTCACCACACACTAACTAGAGAAGTGATTTCCTGTTACTCAAGGCCGTCTGGACTCAGTGGTGTCTGTCAGTCGTCCCACCTCTGTGTTGCACTGAGTTGGAGACAAAGGGGTCCGTGCCCCTTATGTCACAGGCCCTGTGGCCCTGGGTTGAGAAAGAAGACTCTTCAGTAGTAGAGCCTGGCTAGAGGTGGTGACTAAGGGAGGGACAGCTCAGCCCTGAGAGCACAGGGAGGTCGTGTCTCATGTCCCCACACACTGGGAGCACCGTGGGAGCAGCCCTGAGGCTGCTGTCCCACAGCAAATGCAACCAGCAGCCTCGTGCGCTGCCTGCAGCCCAGGGACAGTGGGGACGAGGGCTGAGCTGCTGACAAGGTCAGAGACTCACCAGGGATGTTGAGCATCAGACTCATCCCAGTGGAGCAGGGGTCCGGGGCACTTCTGGAAGATCCAGTAGTAACAGGACCCAGTGAGACACATTACTGGTGTGTCCTGCTGAGGGAGACTTTGACACTGAGGATGCTGGGTCAGCAGAGGTCAGCCCCTGACTTTTGGACCTACAGGGAAGCCTGAGAAATGCAGGGTCCAGAACAAGACACCCTCAGAGAGGGGAGAGGAGTGTTTGGAGACGAGTGCATGTCCAGGACACCCACGGGGACACTCTTACTCAGCAGTCAAGGGGCCACCTGTCCCTCTGACATACTCTCCTCACCTGAGGGGGCTCTCCATGCAAACCCTCCCCTGGGGCAGGTTCTCTGTCAGACCCTTCAGGGCCTGTAACTCTTCCCAAAGACACCAGCATGTGAAAGACTTCTTCCCTGGGACCAGGATGAATTTGAGGCTAAGAGGGGGCATGGGATGCAGATCAGCTCTGGTAACAGTTGCCCTTCACTGGAGCCCAGGTCCTGTGGGGACGGGAAATCTGGGCACTTCCCTCCCGCAGGCCCAGCGTCTCCAGCCCTGGGGTCTCAGGTCTCAGGGAGCACAGGACAGGGGTGAGCACAGCCCCTTCTTTCCGTCCTTGTTACAGAACAGACCCGGGGTGGTGGTGAACTATTACCGAATGGACCCACCCTTGTGCTTCGGGGGTCCCCCACCCTGTACTAGGTTCACCTTGTCTGCCGCCAGGGAGAGACATCTCTCAATGCCAGAGATAGCTGAAAAGGAAAGGGATTATTTATTTAAAGTTACACAAGCTTAAGAGTAATGACTTCATGTCTTCATTGAGATCCCAAAGTCCTTTACAATACCCACAAACACACACTCCTCCTTCCCCTCTGCCCAGTCCAAGGTACTGTACCTCAGAAAACGAAATAGCAGTCTGTGGTCCTTCTCTGCCTAAGCCTCATGATTCCAAAAACACACAAGGTCCCAAAATGATGCATGGTCCCAAAAAGAACCCACATGGTTGCTGTGCCTGTGTTCAAATCCCAGCGCTAATCTTCCTCTGCTGCACCATTCCTGATCCTTCCACAATTGGCCACAGTTGCCATCATTCCCATATTTTTCCACCTGTACTGGGCGGCCATAGTAACTCTGGGCAGGTGTGGCTCTGTGGTGTGGAGCCAATCATCTCCAATCTCTTACGCAGGCTCTGTAACCAGGGGGAGTTGCCTCCTAGTTACACCCTAGGTGGAAGTCACTCCCTTCTCCGTGGCTCAAAGCTAGGCCACAGCTGTTTAACATATCCATGATACTAGGTGAAGGTTACAGATGTGTTAAACGACTATTCTAGAGGTTATATGCAAGACTGTTGCTATTCAAAACAACTCTTAATGCTCCATGAATCCCATCCCCCAGCTCAGACTTGTGGGGGTGAGGACATCCTATATATATTTTTCTAATATTTCCTGGACACTGAGTTCTGGACCCCATTATAAATTCCTATTTGACTCCCCTCTTGGCTGCACATTCTTAGACCCTGACACCACGGCCCAGCCCCACAGTGCCCTGTGGTCCCTGGCGCCTCACTGGGGGTGACCAGGAGAGATTGATAATTTCTATTTTGTAAAATAATAATATATGGGATTTAATGATTGTGAGAGAAATATGTGTGTGACAGAGTTAGTTCTCATGTGCTCAGGAGACACGTATTCTCAGGAGGAGGAAGGAAGGTCCGCATGTTCTGACTATGCAGCCCCCCTGCCTGTGTCTGTGACGTGGAGACCGATGCTGTGCAGGGACTCTGTGCGTCTCAGGATGAGCAATAAACACACCAATGGCTTCACATCAACAGCTTCTCTGTGCAAATACTCCAAGGCCGGTGGACACAACTTTTTAAGAAAAAAAACAGTAATTCTATTGTCATGTTACAGTGACTGGCTGTGGGTGGTGGAGAGTGGACGACACACCTGGGAGATGAGAGTAGGAAACACTTAGGACGTGAACTCAAGCTGGTCTGCAAGGTTCACCATCCTCCCCAGACACAGAGCCCTGGGGAGTGAAACTCCAGCAAGAACCTGTCCTTTTTTCTGGAAACGAACATGGAGATGGAGTTCAGTCCTGCAGAGTGAGAGGGAGAGAGGAGGGGGTGCGGGAAGCAGCAGCGGAGCAGAGGAGGGGAGGGACGGTGTGCGGGGCCTGGTCAGTGCACGTCTGCAGGACCCGGGTCCCTTCACCTGTGTGGGCTGCTCCAGGGAGAGAGGGAACCATGTCTATGACGAGGGTCAGTGTTGACGTATCACTGTGGACGTGTCATTAGCAACGTAATATTGTCACTTTAACGTGTAACATGTGTGGGCTCAACACGACTGTCTTTCTTCTTTTGTCCTTTTTTCATTCCCGCCTGAGGACATGCTTATTAATTTTAATGTGAAAGGAAGGGAGTGACAGAGAAATAGAAACATCGATGCGAGTTGGCAACATGGGCAGGTTGCCTCCCCACTTGCCCTGGCCAGGGACACAACCCGCAACCCAGGCATGTGCCCTGCGGAGAAAAAAATCCTAGACTCTTTGATTCCTGGGATGACACTACAGCCACCTGCACCACAGCAGCTGGAGAAACACTTCTGTCTTCATCACCATGTGTAGTCGCAGACACTGTGTTCATTTGTAACCTCACTCCGACCCTGTGTGCATGGACAGCGGGGCTCCATCACCACACCACTGTGAGACCCTGGACCTGCCTGTGCTCCCAGACTGAGTCACTCATTCCTGTTCAAGAACAGGACCAACTAAGGAGCGCCCCCTGCAGGCACCTCCATGCAAATGTCTCAATAAAACTTGCTCAGAGACAAAAGGTCTTTTGTTGTCCATTACTCTGTGTGTTCTCATTTGTTCTTGAATTTATTCTGGACATACAAATGTACAGTGGTGAGCAAAAGCAGGCTTGCAGTGGCAATGTAAATGAATAATACAACAGATAATAAATAGTAATACAAGAGTAAACTGCGTTTGGCCTGTTCACACCTGCAAGCCTACTGTTGTCCACCCCTGTGTGTGTGTGTGTGTGTGTGTGTGTGTCCTCAGAGTGTCCTTCTTCCTGTGTCGCCTGAAAAAATCTTACAGCCTGTTTTTTCTAATCTGTGTTAGCCCAGATAAAGTTCATTTCTGAGAGCTCAGTAAGGTTTTTTTCCTTATCCTCACCCAAGGATATGCCCACTGATCCCAGAGAGTGAGGCGGAAGAGAGAGAGAGCAAACAATAAAGACAGAGAGAGAGAGAGAGAGAGAGAGACAGCAGTGTAAGAGAGAAACACCGATCAGTTGTCCCCATCCCGTTGTGTCCCTGTTGGGGCTCAAACCCAAAACCTAAGTATGTGCCGTGACCAGAAATAACACCCCCAACATTTTGGTGCACAGGACAAGGCTCCCACCAACTGAGACACCAGGCCAGGGTGACTGGTGCATTCTTATGCACAGGTTCTGGAAATATAAAATGAATTGAATCACATGGAGTCAAGTTCAACTACAACAGGGTGATCCACTCACCCTTTTTTTATGTTGGATGCGCCTGGTTTAATTAATGAGAGTCTCATATTAGTGTTCCTGGTTCTGCAAGGCACAGGGTCCCCTAAATGAAACTTGCAGTTGAATTTGACACAGTTATTGTATTAGAAAAGATTTATGTACACAAAGTGATAAATAGCCTTAATTTGTATGAATTATAAGATTTTAAATGCTATACAACTGCAGTAGGTCTTAAATTAAAAAATAATATTATGTGGCCATTCCAGTATATATTGATATACAGTTCAAGAAACATTAAATAGCTTATGATTGTATTTAAAATGATATCAGTAGACTAATGAAACAATTATAAGCGTGTATTGTGATGAAAATTCTGAAAACAACTGACAAAAATGACTGAATCTACTTAAACTCTAAAAAGTGTACAAGTGATAAGAAGTGAGCTTTCTTAAAAGCTGTGTAATATCTATATTTCCTAGCTTTCCTTTAATAACATCGCACTGATTAAAAATCCCATGTGATGAAAAATACACGTTAGTCACATACAAAATGGTGATTCCATCCCTTCTTTCTCAGCTGACAAAATTCACAGTTCAGATGTCTCTTTATGGTGAAAACGTTTGACTTCGGCCTGCTCAGCCCATCGAGGTCCCTCTGCTCCCTGAGAATCATAAACACCTGGGCTCTGGTCTCTCTGGCAACGCTTCTCCCACGGCATTCCCTGTGGTTTCCTCCTCTTTAGTGCTCCAGGGTCGTAGACATCATTACAGAGTCCTTCCTGTCCCCTCTGTCCCATTGGGACTGTCTGGAGCACTGAAGCATGAGATCATGTGACTCTCAAACTCTGAGGCTGTTCTTAGACCAGGCTGGGCCAGGGCGAGGTTTATGTCCCAGGTCTTCGTCTGAACCTGTCACTGTGCCGAGCACCGCTGTACACCAGCCAGCAGTAGTACTTGGCCTCGTCCTCCAGCTGGGCCCCCGACAGGGTCAGGGCCCCCTTGCCCCCGAGAATGGAGCCTGAGAAGCGGGCCGGGGTCCACCCGTTTTTCTTGTCTATGTCATAAACCAATGTGATGGGGACTTGTCCAGACTTCTGCTGGAACCAAGATGGGTAGTGCTCATTGGTGACAGCTCCAGTGTTGTGGCCACAGGTGAGAGTGACTGTCTCTCCTGGGGACACTGTCAGGAAGGGCTCCTGGGTCACCACAGCCTGAGAGCTGGACCCTGAAATGAAAACACACACATCAGGAATGAAGAAGGAAGGCAGAAGGTCCCTTCCAAAGCTGGTCTCTGAAATGTCCATGAACCTGGGCAGAGGGTGAGGAGGAGCAGGAGCAGGAGAGGAGTCCCAGTCATGGTGCCAATGTGTCCAGGACACTCTGGCCCCACAGCTGACACTGGACCCTGTGGCGGCTCCTTTATCTCCCTCAGCTTCCTCGAGGGAGGGTTTGTGTTTGGGTCATGCTTGATGCAAATCTCAGCTCCTTATTTCCCCACCCTCAATTTCGTGCATCCCCACCCAGGGCCCGCTGTACTGTTGGAAGTCAACAGCTGGCCTGCCTGTGGGCTCTGTGTTGGTCCCCTGGGAGGAAGCACCTGCTGTAAAATATACCTCAAGCCCCTGAGCTTGCTGCCTTCAGGGTCATTAAATCTGAATTTACTGCAGGCCTTGTTCACCTCAAGTGGACCCACAGCGCCCCCTGGTGACAGCCTCAAAAAATAATACCTATAGTGTGAATTATGTAGAGCAAATGTTGTATTTCTTTCAAATCTGTTGTAATCTTTGAACATCCCATTTTATTGTCCAGGTATCACCGGGCTCATCGGTGTCCCTCCTCTGTGAATACTTGTTGGTTCTTTTTCTCCCAGTTCCTGGAATTCAATGTAACTGTTAGTCTGTTCTTCAGCCCAACTAGTGGGGTTTTAGTCACCAAGTGTCATTTTTATTTCAGTAAATTCCCTTCCATTTGAATTTATAATGTATGTTTCATTTCTGAGGTTCGCACCCTTTTCACTTGTTTAAACGGTGACCACAATGGTTGTCAAGGTAATTTCATGATTGTCTCTTAAAATCCGTGTCCCATGATTCCCACCTCTCAGTCATATCAAACCGAATGCGGGTCCGTCTGCCCGGCGCTATGAAGCCGATACTGAACAAGCAAGTGCTGCTGGGGCCACATGGCTGCTATGGAAAGGAGTGAGAACATGTTACTGGGAGAGAGAGTCAGAGAGAGAGAGAGAGGAAGTCTTTTTTAAATAAGGATTACCGTATTTTCCATGTAAAAGCATGCCCATGTTTCTGTGGGCATTACTAACAGTGTTATTATACCCAATATTATACCTATGGTATGTTACCATCATACCTGTGTAGAATGACCATTCTTATTTTTTCCTCAAAAATTTGGGCAAAAAAAATGTGCATTATACATGGCAAATATAGCACATTATCTTGGGCTTGGGAAGGACCAGGCACCTTTCCAAACTAACCAATCCACTTCCCAAGCTTTCCTGGGCTGGCTCAGATCCTCCCCTTAACCAATCCATTTCCTGGATAACCCAGGGTTCTGTGTCACACATCCAATCCAGTCCTTTACCCATGCTGGACACTCATCCGTCTTAGTTCCTACTGCACATGCTGAAAAGTAGAAGCAACCCCCAACCCACGCCATCTTGGCCTCTACTGTGCAAGTGCCCACCAGAGGAATTTCTTCAGGTGTTTATCCTCCCTGGGTAATGACCAGCAGCAATCCTTCCTGCCCACTCTGTGGATTCAGAAGTCACCTGGGAAAGGGATGGAGCTGTAGCTTTCTCACACAGCAGGCCCAGTGTCTGATTCCTCTCCACAGCCCATTAGGCTCAGCAATGTCTGATGCCATTGGCTCCCTTCCTTGATCAGCACCTGGTTACCAATGCTTACACAGCAATGAGATAAAGGGAGACAGAGAACGCAGAGGGGGACATGTATAAGGAGAGACAGAGACAGAGGCAGACAGGGAATGAGCCCAGGAGAGAGTGGACCTGTGGAAGTCAGGCTTCTCATAACCATGCTGAATGGCCCCTCATCTCTTTGTCCTTCTCTGTGGTTAGAGGACAGTCAGAAAGTCCATCCAGCCCCAAAGCAGAGGGGATCACACAGGGTGGGGGAACAGGAGGTGGGAACACTGGGAGTCACCCCGGGGCTCCCAGCACACAGGCCCCAGGAGGCACTTGGTCCTGAGTCTGTCCACACTGGAGCCCTGGAAGGTTGCCCGCTCCAGGGATGATGTTGGAATTTCAGGTCCCTTTAACTTTCTCAGGTGCCTGGGATGTAGGCAGGAGGATCTGTGAGTCCCCCTTGATCCAGAGCAGACCCGGTCTATTTGCACTGAGTTCTGTGCTCTGTCAGCCTCCATGTGTCCCTCCCACTGCCAAGCCTGTGCTTGAGTCCTGAGGATCCTCCCCCAAGGTGACAGGCACCTCAGGTGTTTATAGCGCCACACACGCCTCAAGACACAATAGGAGGGAGATGCTGGAAAGCTCCCACTCACAGACTGGGAGACTAAGGCATCTCGAGAAGATATAACTGCTTTAGGGTCCCCTCACTGGTGAAAAGGAGGAGCCTGATGCCAGGTCTGTGTCCTCAAAGCTGAGGCCCTGCCTGCACCCAGGGCTGGGGGTGGGGGTGATTTCACCTACGTTGTTATTCAACATGACACAGGTAGTATTACAGTGCATTTAAACAAGAAGAAATGCATGGTTGGATCTTTACATTGATGGGGACAGACATGTTGTCATTCCCCAGCCCCTACGGTCGGCCACAGCCCAAGGAGCTATGGGGCCAGTGCACCTGGGACAGAGGCCTTTCTCTGGGAGCTACAGGGACAGGGGTTCACAGAGAGGGCCAATGACAAGGTGGCAGCTCTGGAACATCCAGGAAAGAAGTCAGTGGTCACTGACAGAGACGCAGGATGCCCAGTCAGAGTTTGTGTCTGAAGTGACCAGAGATGGTGCCCCCATTCCAGCACCTGGGCTTCAGAGCAGAGCCACTCTGTGTCCCCAGCTGATGGGGAGCTGACTTCCTGTTCTGTCTGAGACCTGTTGTCCAGGAAGGGGCTGCGTGAGGTGCTATAAGTACAGCATGCGGAGGAGGCACACCCACTCCCCAGGGGCTGCCCTGTAAGGACCTGCCTTTGGTGGCAGCAACAGAAGCAGAAGCCACAGGTGTCCTGAGTGGCACAGGCTGGGACACCCCCTTCCTGCAGATGAGAACGAGCTTCTCCTGGTCTCAGGTCCAACAAGCCTGCAGCTCTGTGTGAGCACAGAGAACACTGTGTCAGGGTGGCTATGAGAGGCAGCCTTGTCCTCATCTCTCAGCCCAGTGAGGGTCAGGGACCCTGAGCTGCCCAACCTGGACCCGGGAATGGATCGTGAGCCACACAGGGTGGATCTATCCTGAGTGATGGTCAGGGTGGAGGCTGAGAGGGCACATGTTGGTGACAGCCCACACTCTGGGCCTTCCTGATATGAACTGACATGGACACAGACCGGTTCCCTGTCCCTGGATCTTGCTGACCCATCAGGGACTCTGTTCCCAGCATAGCCTCCCCCTGACACACAGGACCTTCCCCTCATTTGAGAAAACTGCACAATGTGTTGCTGCCTCACAGACAGGCCTCAGAGGCAGCGTTCAAAGGATGTGACACATGTTCCTGTCACAGTCCCCTGTGGTGGGTCTCAGACCTGAGTTCAAACCAAGCAAAGCAAGAAAGGAGCTGTCTTCTCAGAGGAGTGGGGACTGCCCCGGGGAACTGCACTGCAGGGGACAGCAGGTTTTTGTCTCACTTCCCCACGCCCCTGCAGCACTGTGGGACCACTGTTACTACTGTCATCCCATGCTGAGCAGTAATAGTCGGCCTCGTCCTCAGCCTGGAGCCCACTGATGGTCAGGGTGCCGACGCTGCCAGACCTGGATCCAGAGAATCGGTCCGGGATCCCAGAGGGTCTGCTGCTAGTATAATAGATGACGGTTTTAGGGGGTTTTCCTGGGAACTGTTGGTTCCAGTATACATAATTACCACCCCCGATGTTGGTGCTGCTTCCAGTGCAGGAGATGGTGACGGTCTGTCCTGGGTTCCCAGACACTGAGGGCGGCTGAGTCAGCACAGCCTGGGCCCAGGACCCTGGAGGAGGGAGACACACAGAGATGGTGATTCTGGGTCCAGAGGCAGGAACAGGAAGAAGACCCCCAAGCATCCTCTCAAGGTCTCCTCCCCTATCCCCTTATCCAGTCACCTGTGCAGTGAGCCAGGAGGGTGAGTAGGAGAGGGGACCAGGCCATGGTGGAGTCCATCCCTGAGTCCTGCCTTCTGTGGCCCCACAGCTGAAGCAGAGCTCCTCCAGACCTCTCCCTTCCCCTCTTCATACTCTGAAAGGGGGAGGGCCCACTCATGCAAATGAGACCCCCGCCCCCATTTTTGATCCCTCCCTGGGCCCTCTGTCAGGTACCTATGCCTGGGGATTTCAGGGGGGTTGGGAGAGAGACTGTGTGAAGCCCAGGACATGACAATGTCACAGCTGTATCCTGAGCAGAGGGCACCAGGCAGTGTCAAGTCACAAGTCCCAGCTCTGAAGACCCCAGACCTGCAGAAACAGTCCCTGAGCGCCCCCTGGTGCCCAGACCTAGACACACCACTGTGTGACATGCTGGCTGATTCCCATCACAGACAGATCCTGCCTCCCCACAGCCCTGTTCCCTGACCTGCTTCCTTAGTAGTGGTCCCGGTGCCCCCTATGGGGGATCCCTGTCACTCCAAGACACTTTCATGTCCTGCTCAGACTCCTCAGGGTGAGTCAGTCCACTTGTCCCTCAACTGGTCTGTGGGGTCAGCACCACGCTGCTGCTTTCCCTCATGTCGTCTTCCCTGGAGCGGGGTCAGGCCCAGAGCAGTAACTGTCCCACGGCAGCATGAGCCCTATTTCAGGACAGTTTTATTTTTTACTGTGATTCCTCCCCTGTTAGAAATTAATCACTGTTTCTCCAAGGCACAAAAATACTCTTTCAATGTTTTTCCTTTTTTCAGCAGAAATTAGTATATTTTTATGCATATAATTTTGGCCAAACTTTCCCTATGACCTGGTGTGGGGGAGGTTTGCCTGCAGAGCCCACCCCTCCACTGCAGATGAGAATAAGTCTGCCAAGACATGATCTGCTTGGGGAGGAAAGGTGGCCGATCTCTGAAGGAGAAGGACCAAAAGCCACTTCCTCAATGACTTTTTATTGCGTTTATTTGCGAAGAAATACAGGGCCTCTATGTAATGCTCATCAATCATTGTCAGGCACTAATAATCAAACAATAGATAACCTGACCTTGTCTTGGCAGGACCAGCCACACAGTGCCCCCTGCTGTTCTCGGATCCAGGGCCCACCTGCCCCTGGACTACACCCCACACCTCTGGAGGGCAACCAGATTTGGCCCTGGTACCTTTGGGATGTCAGTACCAAGAACAGGGAATGAGTGAGTTTCTCCGTGGGGCTGGAACTAAGACATTATTGTCTCTAGATAACCAATCACTTCCAGGTGACTACATGGATGAGGCATTCAGCGTGTTTGTGTCGCCAAAATATTTCAGGTTTTCTTGATATGTCCTCTTGCTTCTTCTCCTTGTGCGATGCCACTTCACATATAGAAAGATCTTCATCCAAGTTCGAGGCTCAAAACCTTCACCGCACTCTGCTGGTTCACACTGACAGAGAGTCTATGGGATCTACACTTATTCGATGACATTGTCTTCTCGGTGTGCTTTGGAGACACTGCTGTTCCGTTCCCACCCCCGCTGCCCAGGTACTGGCGGGCTGCGTCCCTCTCGGTCTCCGTACTCAGCGCCGTCAGAGAGGACGTGCCCTCCTGCTCTCCTCTCCAGCCTGTCATGTCCCTTCAGAGCTATTCTGATACTTTATTCTTTCCTCCTTTGTCTATATTTTATATTTATGATGTTTTCTCCTTTAATCTCTTTCAGTCTAATCTTAAAATTATGTGCATTCTAAAGACTGAAAACTACACCTTTACTATAAGCATCTCTTTTGTGTATATTGCTTCTCCTTTTCAATGTAACGGCCTCATTCCACACCGAGTCATAATCAACTTGTGTGAAAATGCCTCCAGTGTTGACCTGGAAGAAAAACCGGACCTTTCTGGAAATGTCCTTGTGTTTTTCATACTTGATGGAGCTGAGGGTTGCCTCATAGGCTCTAGATGGCAAGAAACTGATGTTTTTTTAAAGCCTTTAAATAATTAAGATTTTTTGTTATTAAACTGGTGCTGGTAAAGGTTAAGAGCCTGACAGCCAGGACCTTAAAGGGACAGGGCTCCCTCCTGTTCCTGGGAATCCAGGAGTCGTTTCTCCTGAGATTTCTCAGGAGAAAGGGAACACTCTGCTGTGTGCAGATGTCAGACCTCAAGGAATCATCAGCACATCCTGGGCCAGGCTCAGGGGACCTGAAGCTCCTCCCTGAACAGCTGTGCAGCAGGGACCACAGCAAAGTCCCACAGCGCCCCCTGGTGTTGGCAGGACACACATCTCCAAGTTCCCTGAAAGCCTTGGAGCCCAGGTGGTCCCTGCAGCTCAGCAGGTCACTGACTGTACCCCATGTCCATGACAGGACTCCCCAATACTGCGATTCTGATGCACTGTGTGTAGTCACAGCACAGTCCCTCACTCCATAATGGAGGCCCCACCTGTGCCTCATTCCTGACTGTGAGACACACATGCCTCTCAAATTCCGATGACGCTGTCGTTCTCAATGCTCTGCACACAATATGTCCACAGTCCCCACATCTCCCTGTCCCACTCCCGGTGGCCACAGGCAAGTTCCCATCTATACTCTCCGGGGCCACGCAGGTTCCCCTGACTGCTGCTAGAGTTTGTCCTCACTTTATTGTGTTCTTTGCACAATTACCAGTTCTATTTCACATGTACACATGTGGTGAGGCCACTCTCTGATGATAAATCTCTCCTACATACCCTCTCTACAGTAATTAAGGGAAAATCTTTGGTATCTCATTCAAGGTTTTGGTGCCGGTCGGCATTGGGTCCCATATCCTCCCTCCCATCTCCCGTCTGCAGCCTGTGAATGAGCACATGTGGACCCTGGGGGCGAAACTGAAACTTACATCTGGACTCTTTGGGGTTGAATACTGGTCCAACACCCTCTCCCATTTCCTAGCATTGTTGTTACGAGAGACACTAGCAACCCTTCACCCTACTGCACATCCAGAAACAGTGTCAGCTTAGACCTACTGGGGGATGACTCTTGGCCATTGGGCAAGGCAGGAGCAGTTCTGAAAGAGCTCACGGCAGGGCACCCCTGCATCCGCTGGTGTCGTCGCTGGCTCTGTTTGGAGCCTCCAACCTCTGCCGTAAGTCCCAGTAAGACGTCCTCAGGAACACCATTTAGCCTGTTTTCCTGAGGGAGGTGGGATTTCGAGATGCCTTGCCTGTGAAGAACCACAGGCTCAGCTACTAGAGCTGGACACTGGCTGTAAGGATGCTCACTGTCCTCTTCTTCCACCTCCCATTCTGGGTGCCCAGCCCCTTCACTGAGCACCTGGTCTAGATTTCTCCCTGGCAGGGGGTAGCAGACATCAGTTCCATATGTCCATATGCTCCAATCCCATGGCCTTCTCAAGATGTGGGCTATGTTTTTATTATGTTTCTATTATGTTTCACTCTAACATTTGTCTTCAAAAATCCTAGCTCTATAGTATCACTGATGTTAACCTGAAAACTAAAAGCCAATGTGAGAGGCTACAAGCATGTATTTGGGATAAAAAATCATTGCAAGCCTGGGGCATAGTTTCATGCAGAAAGCCACATTGTGTTCAATTATGCAGTGAAGGCAGTGGTTTTCATGAGATATGGGAGGAATTAATGTCATGGATAGAAGAGAAATATTTCTATTGGTAATAATGATCCAACAAATAAATTTCTACACTACAAATAAGCAAAGTTATTCTGTAGCTGCACTCCGTGGGTCCAGTTCTAAGGAACGTCTTGAATGGTGAGCCCTGTACTCAGGCTGTCTGCTCCCCCGTCAGCTGTGCAAACAGTTGTCGGGAGCAGGCAGTTGCTTTGACCCAGAACAAAGGTCAGGCGTTCCTGCCCTCAAGCAGCACAGAGGCTGGAGAAGGAAGACGAACACGAAACCTCCTCTGGGACGGGGGCTCCAGCTCCATTTCCCAGTGGCTCTGCCTCCTCTGCTTCTTTGCACCCGATTGTGAAGTTGTCTTGGTTGTTAAAAGCCAGCCAAGCCACCCTCAGACCTGACTGTCTGTGTGTGTGTGTCCTGGTGGGAATGACCTTTCCTTTGCTGTCCTGCCCATTCCCTGTGAAATTGTGGGTGACATTGGCTCCTATTTTAAAGAGACCTTTGTCTTCATGAAATGGTGGGTTAAATCCTGTCATGGCTTAGAAATGCGGATCTGATTGCATCCCCTGGGGCTGTAGAGAACAACCCTCCTGAGCCCACGTTCCCTAGACCAACTTCTGTGAAGAGGACACGGGGTGGTAGAAGCAGAGGGTGCACTGAGCTCTGGGTTTTTGTCTCACTTCCCCCCTGCATGTGTCACTGTGCTGATAGCCACCGTGCCACAGAAAACAATAGTACTCGGCCTCGTCCTCAGGCTGGGCCCCCGACAGGGTCAGGGCAGCTTTGGCCCCGAGGAGGGAGCCTGCGAACCGGGCAGGGATCCAGGAGTGTTTGCTGTTTGTATTATAAATCAGTGTGGTGGTGACTTGGCCAGACTTCTGCTGGATCCATTGTGGATAGTTATTGCTGGTGACAGCTCCAGTGCTGGAGGCACAGGTGAGAGTGACTGTCCCTCCTGGGGACACAGTCAGGGAGGGCTCCTGAGTCACCACAGCCTGAGACCTGGACCCTGAAATAAAAACAGACACATGTCAGGGATGAAGAGTAAAGGCAGAGGGACCCCCTCAAAGGCTGGTCTCTAAAGCATCCTCGGACCTGGGCAGAGGGTGAGGAGGGGGAGCATGAGGACAGGAGTCCAGGCCATGGTGGACACTTTCCAAAGTCCCTGGCCTCAGGCTGGCACTGCTCTCTGGGTGTCCCTTTATCTCCCCCTCAGCTCCCTGGGGGAGGGCTGTGTTTGCTGGGTCATTATGCAAATATGATCCCACAACACCATCAAATTCTGAGTCCCCAGGAGAGTTTTTGGCTTTCCTGTGAACAGATCGCAGTGGTTGCGTGAGCTGTCAGTCTGTCCCTTGAGAGGAAGCACCTGCTGTCAGTCAGGTCTAACTCAGGGCACGCTAGTGGGCAAAGAACTCTTTTTAATGGACCCATTTGAGTGGGTTTCAGCCATGCCCCTGTGAGAAGACCCACAGCGCCCGCTGGTGATGTCCTCTCAGAAACAGTCATGGTGGATGGAACTGCAGAAGGATGGTGGCACTTCCTGAATGAATGAATGAATAAATGAATGGAAAAAGTTGACCTATTCCTGATTTCTTGCATAGAGTTTTCTTTTTTAATTTTACATTTTGTGTTTTTAGTTCTATAATTCCCACTTGGTTTGTTCTCGTGACTTCTATTTACATTCGTAGTTTTCTCCTTTCCATTTGTACCAAGAACGCTCACTGTTGCCCTTCAGAGGGATGTCAGGGTCACTGCCAGACTGATGTCTGTCACTGTGTCTCCTCATCACAGTCCTCTCAGTGTCTGTGTCAGGTCACTCTCTATTCTCATCAAGTTTTTACCTCCTGCTTCTTGAAAAATCAGGTGGGGTTTTACTGGATCCAGGACTTTGGGGGGTCACAGGAGGAGCCCCTGAGTCCCATCTCCTCTGTCTTCCCTCAGGCCCCCCTCCTGCGGAGCTGCAGCACAGAAGGTCAGGGGGTGGGTGTTCAGCTCCCACTGGCCCCACAGGGGTGGAGCCCTGATTCCACTGCTCTGTGCTCTGACGCCTTCCTGGGGACAGTGAGGCAGTGGCTGTCACCTGCTGGTTCCCTTCATGCAGGGTGACAGACACACCCACTGCTGGCCCCTGCTGACCTCAGGGAGAGAAGCACAGGGCTGAGGCGAGTTTCTGTGCTCACTCCCCACTGGACTCTTTGGCCCTAGTGACACCAGGGAGGGGAGGGGACACCTGCAGTGCTAACTCTTCTCCCCCATCTCATCCAGTCACCTTTATTCAGTGCTGTTAGTGCTGGTTGGGTTCTATGCTGTGCTCTCCATGGTTCCCACACTCACCATCAGGGGGCGCAAGGGAGCAGACTAGCTTTGCCTTGTGCCTTTTCATTAGGTGTCTTTACTGAGTGATGAAGTTCAAGTTCAGCTCACCCCTGAGTAGCTAGAATCATGAGTGAGAATTTTTTGTCTGGTTAGAGTAACAGGAAAACATGGTCTGGCAAAGTATGTTGGGGAATGTTTCTTTCTCCTCTGTTTTCTTTCAAACTGTGTGGTCATTATTATTTCCCAGTTAAACTGTTTACTAAAATTAACAAAAAGTCTACCTGAGGCCAGATTTGTGGTTTTGAGCTTTGAAACTACAGCGGTAAAGAGCTGTCACGGCAAACAGGAAAGTAAACAGACGCATCTCTCATTCTGTCAGACATCACAGCAGACACACAGGGCACGTCGTCACTCGCTTGTGATTCTACAGCCAGTGTCGAGATGACTACAGATTCAAAATGAACTACACATTGTTGATAGATCAATTAGTCCAGTGATTTTGATTAAGGTGATGTATTCTGAAATATAAAGAGGTGAACCTGTTCAAATCTAATTTGCAATATCGTGTGAATCGTTTCTCGAGTGTGGCCATGACAGACAACATAGTGTTTCCTAACACTCCAAGGTCTCTGGGTCCCTGCCTGGGAGCTGAGGCCCCAGGGAAGCCAGGTCACAGGTGTGGGAACCCTGTATTTGTTGTCATGCCACCAGGAACTCCGAAACCGGGTCCACAGTGATTTTGTTTGCATTAGGAAACCACGTAGCAAATGGGACATTTATGTTGAACCATAAAGACAGACAGGGGTGGGACCGTGAGGTCTCTGGGTTGACAGCACAAGTGATAACAGAAGCCAAAACCTGAGCCAGTGTTGGTCACAGTCAGGGACAGGACAGTGATGGGTCACCAGAGAGGGGAGGGCACATGTTCACTTCACGTCCATGTGGCATGGGAGCTCTTTGTGGCTGGAGGTTATGAAGGCCTGTGACTATGCTAATCAGCCTCCTCATCAGGCTGGTCCTCACAGGTGGTCAAAGAGGCTGTGAGCACCAAGTAGGAGCTGGTGAAGAGGGATGACTCTCAGGGACCTTTGTCCCAGGTCCAAAAGTGGAGTGCGTCAGTGATGTGACTTCAGATTTTGGGACCATTACCATGGCAATGTTCAATGTGTTTGCTGACATACGTTCAGGAGAAGGTCATGTTGGATCTGGGCTCATCAAGACCCCCCACTTGGGGGGGAATATGACACAGGAACAGGGGGAGCACCCACTCCTGCTGCCCCATAGCCCAGTCCACAGCCAGTACTGTTAACATGCTCTAGTGGGTTAAGAGAGGACAAGGGGACAAAGTGCCTGTGGGTTTAGGAAACCCCACTCACAGGGGTCCCCATGGGCCTGAGTGGTGGCAGCTGTGAGAGCATCTCATCCATGGACCCACTTCACCCACGTGCCTGGAGCAGGCTCAGCATTTCCCCAGCACTAGCAGAGCATCCCCACCCTATAGTGACCCAAACAGATATCTCTGGGATACAGGTCACAAATGGCCCCTTTAATAATCCTTTCACATGATTTAGCTGAAGGCTTGGGGACTCAGAAAAGGCTCCAGGCCAGCTCTGTGCATGGAATTCCTCCTGGGCCTGAGTCTGTGCCAAGGATCTCACCTCCTAGCACCTCATCAGTGCTACGCAATGCTTTGCAGCCAGCCTTGTGCTCAGGAGCCTGGAAGGAAGGACAAGGTCACTGCTCTGCCCTCCAGGACAGCAGAGTCCCTGCTGTGGTGGACAGTACCCCACTGGGAGGGACCCCAGGCTCTGGGAAAAAAGAGCTCTCTCCTTATTTCAGGAGAACAGCAGTGTCACGTGCTCTGGTTATACTGCACTTGGGAAACAGGTAACACTTCGGTGACATCATGAATAATTCATTCCGTGTTGGTTCTGTTTTCCTGAGACTTCAGAAACACGGAATAAAACTTTCAGACTAGACCCCTTGTAAACCCAGAGATACTTTCAAGTAAGTTTGCATATAGTAGAGCTATTTTAAAATGTTCATTTGTTGTGAACCAAAACTCTTTTAGGCTGAGGTTGTTGTCACTCGTCCCCATCTGTGTGAGTCACTGTGAAAAGCACCATTGTTCCAGTTCCCACAGTGATAGTGGGCGTCGTCCTCAGGCTGCAGCCCAGAGATGGTCAGGAGCCCTGCATTGGCCGAGGTGTCTTAGGATCCAGAGAAGCGGCTGGGGACCCCGGAGCCCTGGTGCTTCTCTGAGTCTGATTTATATGCCAGGAGATACCGGGGAGGGCTCCCTGGCTTCTTCTGGTACCACCATATGTGGTGGTCGACAACACTGATGTCACAGCTGAGGGTACAGGTGAGTCTGGCTGTGGCTCCCAGAGAAGCAGAGAGGGAGGGCGGCTGAGTCAGCACAGGCTGGGAGAGGGAACCTACAGAAACACAGACACTTGTCAGTGCTGGGGCAGAACCAGGGGAAGTTTCTCAGGAGATGGAGCAGGAAGGGAATAAACTTGGGAACTGAGCCCTGGTCCCCGAGGCCTGTCCCTACCTGTGCAGTGAGAGAGGAGCACGAGGAGGAGAGGAGTCCAGGCCATGGTGCACACAGTCCCTGAGCCCACAGTGGGGCTGGGCTGCCCAGGCCTCCTTTTCTCTCCACCCTCTGCCAGGGGAGGGGCCATCCATGCAAATGTGTGTCCACCCTAGGGCTGCCCAGTCCCTCCCTGAGCTTTTGTGCTGGAGCTCAACTCACACCCCAGACAGAAGGCAATGGAGTTTGGTTTCACCCTTTAGGAGAGCCCGGAGAGCAAGCACCTGCTGAAACCGCACAAAGGATATTCCTCAGGAGAATCACCAGGCTAGAGAGGGCACCGCTGCTGAGTCCCCATCAGGGAACACAGAGTTCAGCTTCCAGGCCCAGGCTCCCTTGAGTGAACAGTCCTCACTGACCCCCTCCCTGTACTGCCACCTGCTGGTGACAAGGCACACCTGACTCTCTGGACCAAAACCCTTGAGAGCTCAGGTGGTTTCTGCAGCTCAGCAGGTCACTGACTCTGTTCACACATCCAGGGTCTGGTTCCCAGATACCGTGACTCTCATACTAGTTACTGTAGCATCTCACTTCCGGGGGTCCCCTTCTGTGGGAGGTGGAAACAGGAGCATATATGACAAATTGATTTGGCTTCACCCCCAGTGAAGATGTGGCACAGCACATGCACAGGGAGCTTCCAGTCCCACATGGCAGATGACGGACAGCTGATCCGGTTTGGAGGGCTCACAGGGGCTGCTCGGGGAAACAACATAGAAAGGGGGTTTCTCAGGCCTGGCGTTCATGTGGGATGCTGCTGGGGTCCCCAGTGACGTCAGGTGCTCACCTTGTAACAGGGTGCAGCCGAGAGGAGAGCCTCAAACAGGGATCTGTAATAAGATCCAGAAGAGACTGGAGATAACTGGCTCCACACCACAGGGCCACACCTGCCCAGAATCTGGCAGCTGTAGCCAGTTGTGAGAGGAGCTGGAAATGGGGCTGCAGAGGAAGATTGGCACTGGAATTTAAACCGAGATGCGGCAGCCATTGGAGGGGGAGAGCCATGCGCAGCCCTGCAAGAGAGAACCACACAGCTTTAGCACAGTGAGACTCTCGCGGCCCTGAGGGAGAGAACCACGCGGCCTTGACGGAGTGGGGACTCCCGCAGCCCTGAGAGGGGGAACCACGCGGCTCTGGCAGAGTGGGGACTCCCATGGTCCGGGGAGAGAGGACCACGTGCCTTTGCCAGAGTAGGGACCCCCGCAGCTTTAGGAGATATGGTACTCCGGACTGGGCAAAGGGGGAAGGAAGGAAGGACTGTGTCTGTTGGTGGGTGCTTTAAGGGACTTTAGGATTTTTGGTGAAGACATTAGGTCCCTACTTTAAGTTTGTATAGCATTAAATAAACGTTTCCTTTTCCTTTTCACAAATCTGTGGCATTGAGAGACGTCTTTCCTGTGGCGGCGGACATAACAGACCTGGGGGCTTCTTTCAGTAATAGCATATCGTCCCAGGCCCCCCTTGTTTGTTCTGTAACAACCTCACTCCCCCTACCAGGAAGGTGGTGTCTCTCTTAGAGCCGCGCTGCCCTGGCTTCAGAGAGCATGACGGGGGGATGTGACACTGTCCTTCCTGCTCCCCTCAGTGTGTCCCGTCTCACACCTGTGCCCCTCGCTGGCGCTCTTCACTCACCTGCAGCCCCTAGCTACTGTGAAGGCATCTTCCCACTCACACAGATGCACAAACTGCTGTGTCTGGGAGGCGACGAGCCCTACACACTCTTCCTCCTCGGCCTTGCTTATGCCAGCCTCCTCCCCAGATGCAGTTTCAGTGCAATAGGGACCCGGGGTAATCTCGCCGAGACTGCACACCTGAGTGGTCGGGAAGCAGCCCAGTGGCATGCACACCTCCCACCTCCCCCACCCACCCTGGATTCTCTTCACCTCTGGCCACAGGTCTGCCGACCTCAGTGTTCACCTCCTGTGGGCCCCTGACCTCCCCCACCCAAGACTCTCTCGTCTCTAACCTCTTTCTTCTTCAAGGCGCTGTGGCTGCCACTGAACACCGGCCACATGATCTGGTCTCAACGGCCCAAGCCTCACCTCATGGGGAGTCTCAGTAAAAGCCGTGTGTGGGTGCGTTAGTGTCCTGATGTGCTTAGGAAACAGAAACGTTCTGCAGGAGGAAAACCGTTGGCATGGGTTGACAACCGAAGCCACTCCTCTCTTTGTTATGACATCAAGACTGACCTTGTGCGGGGCCTCAAATTCTGAATGAGACAACTCTATATCAAGAGCTTGTGTACGCAAACGCTCCAAGTTTGGATGGATACGTTTTTAGAAAGAAGCAGTAACTGTACTGTTGTATTCCAGAGATCCCCTCAGGTGGTGGGAGGGGTGGAAAACTGTTACAGAACAAACAAGGGGGGCCTGGGACGATATACTATTACTGAAAGAAGGCCCCGGGTCCGTTATGTCCGCCGCCAGAGGAAAGACGTCTCTCAATGCCAGAGATTCGTGAAAAGGAAAGGAAACGTTTATTTAATGCTATACAAACTTAAAGTAGTTACCTAATGTCTTCACCAAAATCCCAAAGTCCCTTAAAACACCCACAAACACACAGTCCTTCCTTCCTTCCCCCTTTGCCCAGTCCGGAGTACCGTATCTCAGGGAAGGAAATAGGAGTCCATGGCTCAGGTAGTCCTCTGGTTCTTCCCAGGTAGTACTCCCTCTCGACTGGGAGACCTCCCTGGGTTCCCGGCACCCTCGGCTGAGTCACCGGGATCTCTGCTAAAACCAGGTGGTGGTTCCCCCTTCTAAAGCTGTGGGGGTCCCCACTCTGCCAGGCCACGTGGTTCTCTCCTCAGGGCTGCAGGAGTCTACACTCCATCAAGTCCACGTGCTTCTCCTTCTCCTCTCAGGGCCAAGGGAGTCTTCACTCTGCTAAAGCTGTGCGGTTCTCTCTTGCAGGGCTGCGCATAGCCCCCCCACCCCCAATGGTTGCCGCATCTCGGTTTAAATCCCGGCGCCAATCTTCCTCTGAAGCCCCATTTCCGGCTCCTCTCACAATTGGCTACAGCTGCCAGATTCTGGGCAGGTGTGGCCCTGTGGTGTGGAGCCAATTATCTCCAGGCTCTTCTGGATCTTATTACAGATCCCTGTTTGAGGCTCCTCTCTTGGCTGCACCCTGTTACACAACTACAGTTGGGAGATTCAAGTGGGAATGAGATTGTGAAGGGATTTGGTGCCGTTCTACTCGCTATTTATTCTCCCCACAGAAGGATACCTGGGGATGGAAATTATAGCGAGAACTTGAGAACTTTTTTTCTGAAATCCTAACGTGGAGACGGAGTTAAGACCTGAAGAGCCAGAGGGAGAGAGGAGGGGGCGAGGGGGCAGCAGCAGAGCAGGGCAGGGGAGGGCGGTGAGCGGGGCTGCTCAGTGTGCATCTGCCGCCGTTGTGACCACCTTTGCTGTCGGCTGGTTCACGTACAGAGAAAAGTGTGTCTATAGCCCAGGTGAATGTTAATACATCACTAGGGGCCTCTCATTCTAACACAGGACTCAGACTAGATGGCATGAGATTTATGATGAACATGATTGCCCTGGTTATTGTTGGTTGCTGCTGACAATAACATTTCTTCTTGATTAATCACTGTTACCCACTCCATGGGCACTTGAGTCCTGTTACATCACCCGAGGCTGTTGCTGGGACACCTTGGGAGTACTCAGGTAACAGGCATCATAGTGGGTTACTTTTCCACCTTCAGGGTCAGGTCTGACCACACAGGGGCGTCGCCTGCAGGTGTCATCACAGAGCCTTGACGGTACATGGGGCTCAGAGCCAAGGGCTCTGGGTCCAGAGGTTGTAGTCTCACTTCCTCGTCTTCTGAGCCACTGTGAGTCACTGTAGCTGCTCCCACTGCCATGAGGTGTGCCACAGTAATAGTCGGCCTCGTCCTCAGGCTGTAGCCCAGAGATGGTCAGGAGCCCTGCGTTGGCCGAGGTGTCTTTGGATCCAGAGAAGCGGCTGGGGACCCCAGAGTCCTGGTGCTTGTCTGAGTCTGATTTAAACTGCAGCATATACTGGATAGGGCTCCCTGGCTTCTGTTGGTACCAGTTTATGTAGTAGTTGCCAACACTGAAGCCACTGTTCATGGTGCAGGTGAGTATGGCTGTGGCTCCTGGAGATGCAGAGAGGGAGGACGGCTGAGTCAGCACAGGCTGGGAGAGGGAACCTGCAGACACAGACACTTGTCAATTAGGGGGCAGAACCAGGGGAAGCTTCTCAGGAAATGAGCAGGCAGAAAATAAAACAGAACACAGGCCTGGTCCCCGAGGCCCACCCCTACCTGTGCAGTAAGAGAGGAGCACGAGGAGGAGAGGGGTCCAGGCCATGGTGCACACAGCCCCTGAGCCCACAGTGGGGCTGGGCTGCCCAGGCCTCCTTTTCTCCCTACCCTCTGCCAGGGGAGGGGCTGTCCATGCAAATGTGTGTCCATCCAGGGGCTACCCAGCCCCTCCCTGAGCCCTGGTGCTAGAGCTCAGCTCACACCCCAGACAGAGAAGGATGTAGTTTGGCCTCACCCCTTTAAACATAACGGGGATCAGACAAGATCAGGTGCATTCAGGGTAGCATGACCTTACAGACTATCTGAATGAACCTCCAACACTAATTGGAAGGAACATAAGCACCCGTATGGTCATTGCCCCATTACTTGCAGTTGCCAAGATATGGAAACAGCCTAAGTGTCCATCAGCAGATGGGTGGATACAATAACTATGGGACATTTACACAATGGAATACAGCTCGGCCATAAAAATAAAGTTTTACCCTTTACAACAGTATGGATGGACGTGGAAAATTTTATGCTGTGTGAGATAAGCCAGTCAGAGAAAGACAATGAACATATGATTTCACTCACATGTGCAATGCAATGAACGAACTGAACTAATAAGAAAATAAAGACAGACTCTGAGATAGAGATCAGGGTGACAGCTAAGGGGGGAGGGTCAGAGGGTGGAGAGACTGAGCAAAAAGGAAACAGGATTCATGGACAGGGACAAGAGTAGGGTGATTGTGGGGGGAGGGGTGATTAAGGGGGACTGAATGATAATGGAAAAAATATAAGTAAAGAAAGGAAAAGCCTGGGGAGGAATCACCTGCTGAGAGAGCACAAAGGCCTTTGCTCAGAGGATCTGCCAGGCCACAGAGGACCCCTCACCAGAGTAACAATCAGTGAGTTCCAGCCCCTCCCCCAGCCCCAGGCTCCATTGAGTAAAGGGTCCTAGCTGAGCACCTGTGTTAGGAGTCCAGGACAGTCCCACAGCGCCCCCTGCTGATTGCAGCCCACATTCCTCACCATGGCCTGAAGCCCCAAGAGCCCTGCTGGTCTCTGCAGCTCAGCAGGTTGCACGTGGTTCCTTGGGCTTCATTCCTAAAACCAGAACGACTTTATGATCTAGAATTCCACTTGTGGGTATTTATCTGAGAAAACTAAAACATCTTTGAAACACATGTGCAACCCCAGGTCCAGGATAGCATTGTTATACAACAGCCAACATATGGAAATCACCTAAGTATCTGTTCATGGGTGAATGGCTAAAGATCATGTCATTCATAAGATATAATGTTAAATCAGTGTATCAATGTGCCTTTGAGAGAAATGAAATCTTGTCATTTGACATAACATGAATAAATCTTGGGGACATTATGCTTAAAAAGTAAGTCAGAGAGCAAGACAGGTACCATGATCTAACTTATATGTGTAATCTGATCAACAACAACAACAAAAAACTAATAAACACAAGATACAGAGAAGAAATTGGTGGTTGCCAGAGGCTGAGGTAGGCTGGGACAGAAATGAGAGAAGAAGTTCCAAGGTACAAATTTGCAGTTATAGCGTAAATCAGGCCCTGGCCAGGTAGCTCAGTAAGTAAGATGTGTTGAGATGAGACAAGGCTGTGGGTTCAACCTGTGGTCAGGACACGTACAGGAAGCAACCGATGAATGTGCAAACAAGTGGAACAACAACATCCACTTCTGTGTGTGTGTCTCTCTCTCACTGTTTCTCTCCTTCTCTGTCTCCCTGTCTCTCTCCCACCCCTTTCCTCCCTCTCTCTCTAAAGTCATTTCTCCTAAGAAGGCATCGTTATTTTGTAGAGTGTTATAGAAGCCAATATCTGGGAAAAGGCAGACTCATCACACTGGGCACCATCATGTGCAATTCCACTCAGTGGACAGGACAATAA
Organism: Phyllostomus discolor; assembly: GCF_004126475.2. Taxonomy (NCBI): domain Eukaryota; kingdom Metazoa; phylum Chordata; class Mammalia; order Chiroptera; family Phyllostomidae; genus Phyllostomus; species Phyllostomus discolor. The sequence goes on along the minus strand of NC_040915.2, from coordinate 58,785,046 downwards.
AATATTCATGAGTGAACTAGTGCAGGAACAGGCACATTTGTAAACATTTCCCACTGCAATCCTACGTGCCCATGAACCAAACCTGAGTTCATTCTTGTATCTGCAACTCTGACACGTCACTGCCGGGAGCATCACGCCTCCTCCCCCTGGTGATACCTGTCAGTTTCCATTAATAAGGAGAGTAGTCTGACTCCCACCCGTGCCCACCCACTCACGTGATTATGTAAGGACAGTGCAGAGCACAGCCACACCTGCACTGTTACCTGTATCCCCCTGGGAATCCACTTTGTCACTCCGAGCACAGTTTTATGTGCAGTTTCCTTTGCTGGTAGAGTGACAGCAGCCCCCGCTGTGACAGGTACTTCAGTCAGTAACATTTCTCCACACCCTTCCCCTCAGGGCAGGGGCTCACGCCTTCTCAATCCAAACTGATGGGCTCCTGTCACCCTTCGCATTCCACCAAGGGACCCTCAACCTCCTAACCTGCATGTCAAGTGCACACGTTAAGGTCTATCATTGTGTTTCACAGTTTTCAATGCATTTCACAGCGTCGTAGTGCCATTTAGGAGACATTACACTGTCATACAGAATAATTCAGTTGTTCCTTTTTGTTTTCACATAGTCAAATTTAAAACAGATGTTCCCACTCTCCCTACAGTTTTGCCTCTTCCAAAATGTGACATCATTAGAATCATGTTAAAAATGACATCACCTTTTAAACAGAAGCCCCTTGTTGGAGGACCTCATGGCTGCTCCCGGCTTGGGGTGAGCCCACACACAGCGCTAATACACACCCACGCACGGCCTGTCGGTTGCTCTCAGGGTGGGGAGACTGTTGATAAAGATACGTTAAACTTTCACATGCAGGTGTTTCTCTGAACAGAAATTCCGATTTATTTTTATAATGTCATTTTATTTACTGTAACTTTTAATTGAGATATAATTGATATACAATATTATATTAGTTTCAGTGGCACAACATCATCAGTCTATGTTGATAAATATTGCAAATTCATCCGCAAAATGAGTCTACTTAACTTCCCTCACTACACATGGTAACAATGTTTATTATTTCTTGTGCTGCGAATGTTGGGGATCTGCTCCTTCAGCTGCGTTCACACACACACAGCCACAGCATCTCCGCCCCAGTCCCCGTGCTGTCCACGACATCTCCAGAGCATTCATTCCACAACTGGGAATTGGTTCCCTCTCACTGCCTTTACCCACGTGGCCACCTACTTCACCCCAGACCTTTGGGAACCACCAATCTGTTCTTTTTTTATGCTTTTACATGGGCATATATTACAGAAAATGTATTGAAACTCAGAAGACAAAACAAAGCAGTCAGCAGTGATTACACTGAAGGACATTATAAAGTGAGATGCAAACAGCTGACTCATCCTTCATGCACAGCACACACAGTGCTCAGGCCCCATGGTGGGTTCAGGGGCCCAACAAAATGTTTTATTTATTTGAACATCGCAAGAAAAACTGAATGCAAACCAGTCTTGAAGTCAACTGTCTCCATCGTGGAGGAAAATGGATTTTCAGTTTCATTTAGGACACTCAGTCTGGGAAAGTGCTGCTGTGAGTGATTGTGAAGACAGAAGGGAGAGAAGCATCCTCCAATCCCAGAGAGTGTGCTTGGGGGAACCTGGGCCAAAAACATCAGCCAGAGAATGAGTATAAGTCACAGGGCACAGGCCAAGCCTGAGCAGCAGCTGCTGCAGGGTTCAGCCAGCTCCCAGATGACACAGGGGTTCTTGTCTCACTTCCCCACAGGCCTGCAGCACTGTGCAACCGTTGAGACTTTTATCATGGCTCTGGCAGTAATAATCAGCCTCGTCCTCAGCCTGGAGCCCAGTGATGGTCAGGGTGGCTGAGCTGCCAGACTTGGAGCCAGAGAATCGGTCAGAGACCCCTGAGTATCGATTGCTATTACCATAGATGAGGAGTTTGGGGGCCTTTCCTGGGAACTGTTGGAACCATTGCACATCATAACCCCCGATGTTGGAGCTGCTTCCAGTGCAGGAGATGGTGACGGTCTGTCCTGGGTTCCCCGACACTGAGGGTGGCTGAGTCACCACAGACTGAGCCCAGGATCCTGCAAAACAAAGACACACAGAGATGGTGATTCTGGGTCTGGAGACAAACAAGAAAGTACAGCATGAGTTTGCCCAGGGCCCCATCCCCTGTCCCCTTATGCAGTCACCTGTGCAGAGAGCCAGGAGGGTGAGCAGGAGAGGGGACCAGGCCATGGTGGAGTCCATCCCTGAGTCCTGCCTTCTGTGGTCCCACAGCTGAAGCATGGTTTCCCCCAAACCTCTCCCTTCCCTTTGTACTCTGAGACAGGAGGGCGCATTCATGCAAATGAATCCCCAGCCACACCTCCTCAACTATTTCATTCGTCCCTGAGTCCAAACCACCCACCCCTGCCCCAGGACCCTGTGCATGACCCCTGTGAGGTGGGGCTTTGTGAGACCTGTGCATTAGGGAAGTCACATCTCTAAGCCTCAACTGGCTGGTCCCAGCTCAAATCAGCCCAGTTCCCTCAATAGCAACACCTGAGCGCCCCCTAGTGCCCAGGCCCAGATCCCATTGTGTGTGGTGACCAGAACCCAGAAGAGACAGCCTCTGACTTCCCCTTTCTGTCCACTGAAAACTGCCTTAGGGCCAAGCCAAGTGTCCCGTCTTGTGGCTTCCCCATCACCCCAGGGCACATTAGCATTTAGTGCTGTCCTCAGAGACCTCAGAGTGAGCCTTTCCTCCCCTCCCTGGGCTGTCCGTGCTCACGAATGACATGGTGTCTCTAAGATAAACCCATGAGCTAGTGTCAAGTCCAGAACAATGAGCTGCCCCAGGCAGGCATGTCCCCTGCCATAGGGTGAGCAGAGAAAGCTTCCACTGCCCCACTCCTCTGCCCCGTCCTCCTGCCTTAGAGCCAGGCCAGCCCCGCCCTCAGCAGCTTCCTCATTATCTCAGGGCAGACGTTTTGCTGTACACAGACACCCCGGGGTGAGTCTGTCCGTGTCCTCCTTGGCTGTGCTGTGGTCAGGGCAGGGGTCTGGCGTCTTGTACAACCTTCTCGGAGACCAGGAGCAAGTCCAGAGCATGACAGCCCCCATAGGTCATGAGCTGTTCTGTGTTGGAAACACATTTTCCCTTACATTGGCCCCTCCTTTTCTGCCAGAGCTCTCTTCCCTGTGGAAACCCCAGAGCCTGAGAAGATGGGGGTCCTTCTGTCCAGGGATTTGGGGGTGGAGAAAGGAAGCCCCTGTGGATGCCCAGTGGGCGGTGGTGTGGACCCCTCAGTGTCTGCCGGGATCTCCTCCTGGAACCAGTGAGCCCCACACGGAAAGCGTGGTTCCCTGTGAGACTCTGTGCCCAGGTCACCGCCATCCATCCTCAGGGGCCTCCCAACCTGACCTTGTCTGCTCCTTTTCCATGTGATCAAACACAGCAAATGTGCACTAGGTTCCAGAAGAAAATGACTTTAACACTCAAACTGTTTTACAGGGGATGATGAAAACTGCGTGTGCACATTTGTTGAGAATGGTATAGGAGCCACTCTCTGGCAAAAGGCAGACTCATCACCATGGCGAGCCATCTCTTTCAGCTCTGTGGAAGGACCGGACAATGAAACACAGAGGAGCACAGTGAGGCAGGAACACGCACGTTTATAAACACTCCCATGTGCAATCTCCTGCCTCCGTGACATGGAACAGGAGTTTTCTCTGCTGTCTGCAGCTCTAACACGTCACGACTTAAATCCGACAGGCTCCTCCCCCGGTGATAACTGTGAGTTTCCTTTAATAAGGAGAGCAGTCTGGCTCCCACCTGTGCACACCCACTCACCTGGTTATGTAACCGCAGTGCACAGCACAGCCACACCCGCACTGTTAGCTGCACTTCCTGGGAACTCACTTTATCACCTGGGCACAGTTGTATGTGCAGTTTCCTTTGTTGTTAGTCTGACTGGTGCCCCTCACCGTCACAGGAACTCCAGTCAGTAACTTTCCTTCCCCCACCTACCCAGGGCGGGGCTCATGCCTTCGATGTGCAAACTGATGGGTGCCTGTCACCTTCCACATTCCACCCCAGTACCCTCAGCCTCCTAAACTGCATGTCATGGGCACACGTTATGGCGTGTCATTGTGCTTCACAGCTTTCAATGCATTTGACAAGGTCACAGTGACTTTAAGTGTAATTACATTGTCACATAGAATAATTTTATCACTCCTCAAGAAATACCCTGGGTTCACACAGTGACGGCTTCTCCTTCTAAAGCCATGTGTACCACAGGTGTTCCTGCTCTCCCTACAGCTGTGTTTTCCAAAACGGGACATCATGAGCACCACACTGTGAATTGCATCCCCTCCTAAAAATGAGCCAGTTCTTGGGGAACATCACCGCTGCTCCCAGCTTGGGAGAGTCCACACGCAGCTGTAATGCACACCCGTACACTTTCACGTTGGGGAGACTGTTCATAAACACACTTTAAACTTTCACGGGCAGGTGTTTCCGTGGACAGAAATTTGGATTTATTTTCACCATTTCATTTTATTTACTGTAACTTTTTATTGAGTTATAAATGACATACAATGCTATATTAGTTTCAAAGGTACAACATTGTTGTTCTATATGAATACATTGCAAAATCAACACCAGAGTCAGTCTAGCTGACATGTGTCCTCAAACATAGTTACAATTATTATTATCTCTAGTTCTGAGAATGTTGGGGGTCTGCTCCTTTACCTGTGCTCACACACGCACAGCCACTGCATCTCCGCCCCAGTACCCATGCTGTCCACGACGTCCCCAGACCATTCATTCCACAACTGGGCTTGGTCCCTTTTCATTCCCTTTATGCACATGGACCACCCGCATCATCTCCCACCAACAAACTATTCTACTTTATACTTTTCTCAGACTATATTTTGTACTAAAAGTCAGAAGAGAAAGCAAAGCAGTCAGCAGGGATTACACTGAAGGACATTACAACACGAGACGCCAGCAGCGCTGACTCATCCTTCATGCACAGCACACACGGTGCTCAGGCCCCACGATAGGCTCTGGGCCCAACACAATGTTTCCTTTATGTGAACATCACAAGAAAATATTAATACAAATGAGTCTGAAAGTCAACTGTCCCCAGCTGGAGGGGAGATGGACTTTCAGTTTTACTTGGTCCCTTGGTCAGGGAAAGTGCTGCTGTGAGTGACATTAGAGATAGAGGGAGAAGAGAATCCTCCCCTCCCAGACAAGGTCCCTGGGAGAACCTGGGCCCAGGACAGCGGCCAGAGAATGAGCAGAAATCACAGGGCACAGGCCGAGCCTGAGCAGCAGGAGCTGCAGGGTTCACCCAGCTCCCAGATGACACAGGGGTTCCTGTCTCACTTCCCCGCAGCCCTGCAGCACTGTGAGAGCACTGAGACTATTGTCCCATGCTGAGCAGAAGTAATTGGCCTCGTCCTCAGCCTGCAGCCCAGTGATGGTCAGGGAGCCCGAGGTCCCAGACTTGGAGCCAGAGAATCGATCAGGGACCCCTGAGGGTCGATTGTTAGTATTATAGATGACACTTCGAGGGGGTTTTCCTGGAACCTGTTGGTACCAGTGTACACTTCTACCCCCAATGTTGGAGCTGCTTCCAGTGCAGGAGATGGTGACCCTCTGTCCTGGGTTCCCTGACACTGAGGGAGGCTGAGTCAGCACAGCCTGGGCCCAGGACCCTGGAAGAGAGAGACACACAGAGATGGTGATCAGGAGTCTAGAGACAGGAGGAGGAACCCATCTTCCCAGTGTCCTTCCCCTGTCCCCTTATCCAGTCACCTGTGCAGTGAGCCAGGAGGGTGAGCAGGAGAGGGGACCAGGCCATTGCAGCAACCATCCCTGAGTCCTGCCTTCTGTGGCCCCACAGCTGAAGCAGAGCTTCCCCCAAACCTCTCCCTTCCCCTCTTCATACTCTGAGAGAGGGAGGGCCCACTTATGCAAATGAAATGCCCAACACTCTGCTATATTATTCCTCCCTGGGCCCAAACCCGGTGCCTCTGCCTGAGGAGGCCATGGGTGTTTGCAGGGTGGGGCTGTGTGAGACCCAGGGGTTGGGAAAGTCACAGCTGTTAGCCCAGGACAGAGGGCACTAGGCAGTGCCAGCAGGTGGGTAACAGCTCAAAACACCCTGGTCCCTTGAAACAGCACCCAAGCGCCCTCTAGTGTCCAGGTCAGGCACAGCACTATGTGACATGGTACCCAGAACCCATCAGAGACAACCTCTGCATCCCAGGGCTCTCTGTCCACTGAACCCTTGTAGGCCAGGCCAGGGGTCCCCTCTTGTGGCCTCCCCGTCACCTCAGGGCATTTAATGCTCTACTCAGCATTGTCTGGTAGTGTCTGTTCCCAGCTCCCTTGGGACTGGTCAGTGGTCAGGACTGAGGTGCTGTCTCTCACACAAACTCTTAGGCCAGTATCAAGCCCAGAGCAATGCCAGCCCCAATCCTATTTGCTGTCTGACCAAGACTTGACCGTCTCTGTGGTGGAGATCAGGCAGTGTGACTTAGGTCCTCGTCCCAGACCCAAGCAGTCCCTCCCGAAGCCCCTGGGTCTATGGGCAAAAGTGCCTTCGACGGCCCCGTGTTCAGCCTCCCGATGCTCACGAATATTCTCCACCTGAGCCTCAGCCTGTGGGGCCATGACCAGGCTGGGGTGTCATCAGGACAGTCCAGTGTGAAGGTGGGACTGCACCAAAGGCCACGGATCACGGAAGGGCCTCTGAACTCTGGGTCCTGAGGGACAACTGAGTGTAGGGAAGGCCCCCGAGTCTGGTGTCAGGCCCAGGGGTGAGGTGGGTCTGTGGGCCTGGCTGGGGCTCTGATGGAAGGCTTGCATCTCCTTCTCCTCCTCCTCTTGGGCTGGTGCCCTGGCTCAGCCCGGGATCCCTGCAAGTCTCAACATCCATCCTCACCCTCCTTCCCTCCTGTTCCATCTGCCTACAGGAGCCCAGAGGTGTCAGGAGAATGAGCAACAAGCTCTGGACACAAAGGAACAGTTAGGGACCCTGAGGGTTCAGGACATCAGTGTGACTCTTTGGGGCTCCTGTGTGGGAGCTGTTGGTGCCTGGACACAGTGCAGCCCGACTCAGCGGCTCCTTCCAGGGCAAACGGAGTTGACGTTCCAACCAGGGGGTGGCCAGTTAGCGGGGACAGTCCAGACCACCCACAGGGCCCTGGAAGGGACCTCGGGGCACATCTGAGGAGGAACCCAGCCCTGAGAAGGCCCAGTGACCCTGCCTGCGGTCAGTCAGTGGAGTTTGTGACACATGGATCCCAGGAACAGTGAGGAACTTGTATTGTCCCCTCTGCTGACACCCACCCGAGCACCCTCTCAAGGGGACGTGCATTTAAATCAGTAATAACATGTAAAGGAAAAGTGTTTGTATAACCTTCCTGCTCAGTGCTGACGGTTTACTGTGTTTGTGTGTAAGCAGGTATATCACAACATGTTAAAAATTCTTTTTTATTGATTGCTGAATATTGTGTTTATTTTCCTACAGACATTGTCAGATAATTTTTTTAGTATTGGGACCAGAATAACATATGTTATGAACTACTTTTTAAATTATACACCAATTTTATTAATTGTAGACTAGAAATTTTAAATTATTTTGAAGGGAACTATCAATTTGGTCTCTAGACTCCTATCTACAGATGGTAGTTTTCCTCACTTTAAACTTCAATGGACTCCTCAGCTCCGAATCTTTTCATTTTTCTTGCTTCTGTTACAGATTTGACACTTCCACAGTCACACGTGTCATGGCAGATGTGTCAGCAGCCAGCACGAGGGCCCACGACTCCAGGGTGGTCTTGTGTCAGATTCTGGTAGGTTCCTCACTCCTGAGCTGAGGACATTGGCATCAGCCTCCCACTGACCCCTCCACTGCTTGCCCAGAAGGGGCCTGTGTCCCCGGGTAAAGTATCTGCCTGGCAGAGTGAACAGACTGGGAATGTGAAACCAGAAAGGATTCCCTTCTCCTCAACACCAGAGACACTGGGAAAGTCTTCAGATCCTCGGAGGGCGCTCAGAGATTGAACAACCGAGTCACTTCTGACGTGAGTCAGATGAAGGGAAGTGAGCACAGATGGTGGGACCACAGAGAAAGGGGGGGTCGTATCTTCAATTCTCAACTGGAACACACTGACGAAAACATTTTCTACCTGGTCCTACACATCAGCCTGTTCTCGGGACTGGATGTAAAACTCGTGTGGGAAGTGTTCCTTGCCAAACCTGAAGCCAGACTTTCCATCGAAAAGGCTCTGAGACACATGTCCCAGGTCGCCCACTCCAGGGCTGCTGCTGTCCCTGAGCCACACTGTCCACATCTGTGGTGCTGCTGCTTCGGCAACACATGACCGTGTTCCTGAGACCCGGCCCCACGTGGTGGCTGCATGAGCCAGCACAGCCTGCAGGCAGGAACTGGAAGACACAAATAAAGAGGGAGTGAGATGTGGGGCCCCTGCTTCTTTGTCCCCAGATTAATTCCCTTGACAACCAACACCCCCAGAGGTTGTGATGGTTCCAATGGGCTCAGAGTGTCGATGAGATTTCAGGAACTTTATGTGTCAAAATCACCCAGTTCTATCCCAGCTGCTGCCTCTGCCAGGACAGTAGCTCTTGACTGTCTGTCCTGGTCCCAGGCCTGAAGGAGGCTGGGTGAGCAGGGAGAGATGCAGGACCTGTGTGCACAGGGCAGGGACCACACGGCAGGGAGGGGCAGAGCTGGGGCGGGAAGCCCGAGGGAGCCTGAGCTTTACCTGTGTCGGGTGTGATCAGTGAGGAGGAGAGGATCCAGGACGTGGGGGAGACGACCTGAGCCCTGATCTAGGCCCGGGAACCAGCCTCACACCCACAGCCCCCTCCGCAGCACATGTGCTGGAAGACCTTGCAGCTAACTAACCGCATGTCCTTCCATTTGGGAGAAACTGTTGTCTCGGGCACACTGAGAATTTGGAAAAACGAACTAGGATATTTCCTTAAGTTTAAATTTCTTGCCATGTTTTGCATGTTTCACTGTATCAGAGTATCCTTTCTTTCGGATGGACCCTTAAGTATTTCATATGTATGTCAAATAGTCCTGGCACCGAACAAGCCGGTTCTGGTGCCTGCTCCAAGGAAAGCCAAATTGGTGAGGCAGGAGTTGGTGCAAAAGACCAAGATTTGTTTAGGTGTCTTGGGACCTGGGAGATGGGTGGATTCCTGAGTCCAAGCCCATGTCCCCTTCCTGCTCAAGCTGGAAGATCTTACAGGAGTAGGAAGGGGAGGGCTCTTCTCTCCTATCCTATTGTCTTGCTGGTATTCCGTAGGTTGGATCATGTCCATTCTTCTTACCAGCTATTGGTGGCTCAGTGTGTCTCCCTTGCTGCCATCTTTGCCAATGGGGAAGAGACTCCCTGAGTTCTCTGACTCTCTGTGGTACCTGGGTCAGTGGGGAGGAGGTGGGGGCTGTGGAACACACTGTCAAGGACCCTGCAGACCCACAGTCCTCAGCCCACACCCTGATGCTGGACAAGGTGCCCAGGCCTCCTGTAGAGCCCGTTGGAGTCCTGGGAGCATATCTGGGTCCCAGCCTGCCCACCTGTGCTCTGTGAAGCATCCACATGGCCCATGACTCACAGTGGCCAGCTGGGACCTCGCTTCAAATGACTGCAGCGTACGATAACAGTACTGCTGTTCTTTTTTACATTCTGAAAGTTCACTGCTAGTATATACAACAGGGTACGGTTTATGCCGACGTGTCGGTTTGCATCTCCCGATTCAGACTTGAGCACTCAGACTGGAATCCTGTCTCAGTCACCCCTCCAGCCTGAGCTGGCCTTGGCCGGGATCAATGTAACTTGACCTCCTCAAATGTCTCCGATGGGAAACTGTTCTCTCAGCAAGGAATTTCTGTCTGTAAAACAGTTAACACAGCGAGAACATATGGTCAAGACCCGTTCTAAAGGTTGCACTGAAGGAAAAGATGTGACATTGTCAGAACTACTGGTCCAAGGAAACTCAGGCGCAGAAGGAAGATCACACCGCACAGACAACGCTGAGCTAGAGCCGGTCAGAGCCACCCGCCGGGTTGGCTGCACTGGGACTGGGGAGGAGAGAGGAGGTTTCTGTCTCACTTCCTGCTGCTCTCACTCTCAACTGTGCTGCTCCGCCCCCTTCCATGGACGTTTCTGACTGCAGAGGAGCCCACCTTGCAGAGGCCCCCACAGAAGCTCCCGTGAGGCTCAGAGCGTAACCTCTGGGCCCAGGGGTTTCTGTCTTACTTCCTCGTCATCGGAGCCACTGTGAGTCACTGTAGCTGCTCCCACTGCCATGCTCTGTAGCACAGTAATAGTCGGCCTCGTCCTCAGGGTTGGTCCCCGAGATGCTGAGGGAAGCTTTGTTCCTAGAGATGGATCCAGAGAAGCACTCAGGGACCCCAGGGGGTGGTGGCTTGTGTCATAGATGAGCATTCGGGGAGGCTGGCCTGGGGTCTGCTGGCACCAGTTAGGGTCGTTACTATTAGAGACTGACCAGAGCTAAGGCCACAGGTCAGCGTGACTGTCCCTCCTAGAGACACGGACAGTGACGGCTCCTGGGTCACCACAGCCTGAGCGCTGGACCCTGAAAGGAAAACAGACACATCAGGAATGAGGAAGGAAGGCACAAGGTCCCTTCCAAAGCTGGTCTCTGAAATGTCCATGAACCTGGGCAGAGGGTGAGGAGGAGCAGGAGCAGGAGAGGAGTCCTGGTCATGGTGCCAATGTGTCCAGGATACTCTGGCCCCACAGCTGACACTGGACACTCTGGCGGCTCCTTTATCTCCCTCAGCTCCCTGGAGGGAGGGTTTGTGTTTGGGTCATGCTTGATGCAAATCTCAGCTCTTTATTTCCCCACCCTCAATTTCGTGTGTCCCCACCCAGGGCCCACTGTACTGTCAGAAGTCAACAGCTGGCCTGCCTGTGGGCTCTGAGTTGGTCCCCTGGGAGGAAGCACCTGCTGTAAAATATACCTCAAGACCGTTAGCTTGTTATATTCATGGTCATTAAATCTGAATTGACTGCAGGCCTTGTTCACCTCAAGTGGACCTACAGCGCCCCCTGGTGACAGCCTCAAAAATAATACCTATGGCGTGAATTATGTAGAGCAAATGTTGTATTTCTTTCAAATCTGTTGTAAACTTTGAACATCCCACTTTATTGTCCAGGTATCACCAGGCTCATGGTCTTCCATCTCTGTGAATACTTATTGGTTCTTTTTCTCCCAGTTCCTGGAATTCAATGTAACTGTTAGTCTGTTCTTCAGCCCAACTAGTGGGGTTTTAGTCACCAAGTGTCATTTGTATTTCGGTAAATTTTCTTCCATTTGAATTTATAATGTATGTTTCATTTCTGAGGTTCGCTCCCTTTTCACTCGTTTAAACGGTGACCACAATTGTTGTCAAGGTAATTTCATGATTGTCTCTTAAAATCCGTGTCCCATGATTCCCGCCTCTCAGTCATCTCAAACCGAATGCGGGTCCGTCTGCCCGGCGCTATGAAGCCGATACTGAACAAGCAAGTGCTGCTGGGGCCACATGGCTGCTATGAAAAGGAGTGAGAACATGCTACTGGGAGAGAGAGTCAGAGAGAGGGAGAGACAGTCTTTATTAAACAGGGATTAACGTGTTTTCCATGTAAAGTGCACCCATGTTTCTGTGGGCATTACTGACAATGTTATTATACCCAATATCTTACCTATGGTATGTTACCATCATACCTGTGTAGAATGACCATCCTTCTTTTTTCCTCAAAAATTTGGGCAACAAACGTGCGCATTATACATGGCAAATACAGTACATTATCATGGGCTTGGGAAGGACCAGGCACCTTTCCAAACTAACCAATCCACTTCCCAAGCTTACCTGACCTGGCTCAGATCCTCCCCTTAACTAATCCATGTCCTGCATCTCACGGGGATCTGTGTCTCACATCCAATCCAATCTTTTCCCCAGGCTGGACATTCCTCTGTTTTAGTTCCTACTGTGCCTACTGCAAAGTAGAAGCAAACCCCACCCCATGCTATCTTGGCCTCTACTGGGCATGTGCCCACCAGAGGAATTTCTTCAGGTGTTTATCCTCCCTGGGTAATGCAGCAATCCTTCCAGCAGCAATCCTTCCTGCCCACTCTGTGAATTCAGAAGTCACCTGGGAAAGGAGTGGAGCTGTAGCTTTCTAACACAGCAGGCTCAGTGTCTGATTCCCCTCCACAGCCCATTAGGTTCAGCAATGTCTGATGCCATTGGCTCCCTTCCTTGATCAGCATCTGGTTGCCGATCCTAACACAGCAATGAGATAAAGAGAGACAGAGTACGCAGAGGGGGACGTGTATAAGGAGAGACAGAGACAGAGGGAGACAGGGAAGGAGCCCAGGACAGAGTGGACCTGTGGAAGTCAGGCTTCTCATAACCACGCTGAATGGCCCCTCATCTCTTTGCCCTACTCTGTGGTTAGAAAACAGTCAGAAAGTCCATCCAGCCCCAAAGCAGAGGGGATCACACAGGGTGAGGGAACAGGAGGCGGAAACACTGGGAGTCACCCAGGGGCTCCCAGCACACAGGCCCCAGGAGGCACTTGGCCCTGAGTCTGTCCACACTGGAGCCTGGAAGGTTGCCCGCTCAAGGGATGATGTTGGAATTTCAGGTCTCTTCAACCTTCTCAGGTGGCTGGGACGCAGGTAGGAGGAGCACTGAGTTCCCCTTGATCCAGAGCAGACCCGGTCTATTTGCATTGAGTTCTGTGCTCCGCCCGCCTCCATGTGTCCCTCCCACTGCCCAGTCTGTGCCTCAGTCCTGAGGATCGTCCCCGAAGGTGACAGGGACCTGAAGTGTTTAGAGCCCCACACACCTGAGGACACAGTAGGAAGTAGATGCCGGAAAGCTCTCAATCACAGACTGGGAGACTAAGACATCTCCAGAAGATATAACTGGATTAGGGTCCCCTCACTGGTGAGAAGGAGGAGCCTGACGCCAGGTCTGTGTCCTCAAAGCTGAGTCCTAGGCTGCACCCAGGCCCCCCCAGGGCTGGGGGTGGGTGTGACACTGTGTCAGTATGTGGACAGTGGTCGTGGAGTTGGATGTGGCACAGGGTGCTGGTGAGCAGTGAGCAGCCCAGAGGGACCCTTGGGAACTTTTATTCTAGGAGCAAGCACAGGTGGGGACCTGAAGCAGTGATCTCACTTCCTGGTGATGGAACAACCCAGAACTTGGCACCCTGGTGACCGGGCAGCCACATTCTAGAGAAGCTCCCCCTCAGCTCACTTGGTGGCAGATGCTCCAGAGACAACACGTTCACTTGTTTTGTCCCCAGGGAGGGAGGCACTTGCCTCAGGAAATCACGCAATGACAGAGACCTCACACTTTGCAACTGTTGTCAGCCAAGACGCCTCTGATCCTTTCCCGAGGGACCCAAAGATGACCCAGAGAGGCTCAGGGGTTCCAGTTGTGCCTAGACCAGCACTCAGATTCCACCAGGGCAGCCCTCTGTCCCCTCTGTGTCATGTGTGTGGAGGTGAGGAGTTCTCGTGGGCTGGTCCCACACGCACCCTCCACAAATGCAGCCTGAGGGGGACCAGAGCCTGGCCTGGTGGTCACTTTCACACCCCAGTTCAAGGCAGGATGTGGAGTGTGGGGCGCCCTCTGACCCCAGTTTATCCTGAGCTGGGGTGGTGAACCTCCTGTCCCAGGGGTACAGTTATGGGGAGACACAGGGCTTAGCTGATGTGGGAGAAGAGAGTTAATTCGGTAGGAAGAACCCCATGGATGGTGAGGGAGGCCTCCAAGGCCTCCGGATCAGCCCCTGGTCACGGTCATTGCAGAGGTGACCTCAGGATATGGGGAAGGAGATGATCGATGGGCCACCTCTCCACCTGCCCTAGTGACATGCAGCTGGGCCACAACACCAATAAGGCCTGCAGGGGCACAGGGTAAGTGTGGCCATTGGGGGGCGCTTGTTTTCCATAAAAAATTCCCGGATGGCTGGTGAACACCCTCAACCCAAATGTTGCAAGCACTGTTTCCCACGGTCCCTCCCACAGTCTCCATGTGGTCCAGAATCTTCGGCCCCAACCTGGATCCCTGGGCTCATCTCCCCTGGACTCGGCTCGAGAACCTGGCACTTTCGGAGGTAGAGACCGACAGTGAGGTCCCTGGGAAGTGCGGTGCCTGGGGGCCTGTGGGGCGGGGCCGGGTCTGCTCACACAGAAAGGAAACCCGGACCTGGTGCTGGATCAGGAGGGAAGTCTGGCCTCAGACCACCCACCTGGAGGACTGCAGGCAGGGAAGACGTGCTGTGCTGGGTCCTGGGCTGACGCTTCTCTGGAAGCTCAGGCTGTGGTTGGTGTTTGGGGGCACATGGAAAGGCAGGCACATGGGTGATCATTTCTCGTCTTGCAGCTCCAGCCCCAGCCAGGAGGCAGAGCCAGCTCCAGCTTCAGCACCTGCACATCCTGAGGTGCCAGGTGCAGGGGCAGAAGCCAGTGCAGATGTAGGGGCCGCTCCAGAACCAGAGGAACGTCCGCCTCCGGAGCTGCTCCAGAGCTGCAGGCCGCGCCAGCAGCAGCATCCAATCCTCCCGCAGCTCTGCAGGCTGCACGTGCACACGGTGCATGGTGGGCCCTGACCCTCTGACACCTGCAGGGGGTCCCTCCTTGCCCCTCCAGGGTAACAGAGGTTTTCCTGAAATGTCTGGCGCTCCTCGTCCTGCCACGCACAACTCCAGTCTCTGCCTCCACCTTCGCAGGATGACTGTTCTGTGACTCCCTGAATTCACCTGGCCATTTACTTATATGGACACCGGTTAGGTGAGTTCAAAGGGCCACCCTATGGTAATATGGCCTCATCTCTGCTCAGAAAGCATTTGTAAATAATGCCACATGGTGGAGTACTGGGTATCAGGATCTTCGCACACTTCCTTCAGTGCACAATTTAACTGCCAACATCTAGGAGGAAGGGTCCTTCCCCAAATTTTATACTTGAGAAATATTGCTGAAAACAACACATGTTATTGCATTTACAATAAAATGATTCATGATAAAAACATAATCTTCACTAATATTGAAAAGAGGGTTCTTTCCTTATGAGGAAATGAGTGTCACTTCAGTCCTCAGTTCCAACTCCACAGTTCCTGTTCCCCTGGAGTACAGAGGATGGTGGTCTGCTCTTTCCAGACAAATTTCTTCCTGGCATGTTCAAAGGACAGCAACGCAGCAAACATTTTAGTTCATGGGATGCATAGACAGTTTTTAAGAAGATCTGATTTAATTTAGTTGAAACTGGTAAAAGATAACGGCCTTGGTGGGCTTCACAAGTCCCAGTGAAGAAGGTAAAATGCCTCTTGGTTTTAGAAATTGACTCAATATTCTTAAGTTTGCAGTATTCTCTTCATCTGTGTCACATGTTTCTTGTCAAAATTTTGTCTAAGGTGTCCTAAAAGTTGTTTACATTTCAAACAAAAGTTTCCTGTATTTTCTTACTCCCTGTGTCAGTTTAGTAACAGGCAGATATGAGGCTGTGCTGCGTGTGCAGATGGGCCGAGTGTCTGCGCAGTGGGATGCAGGGGGTCCCCCTTCCTCCCGTGCCCCGGGGGCAGCTCTGCTTTACTGTGTCAGCGCTGCCCAGTCCCCACACTCCCAGACCCTCAGGCCTCTCAGTGAATGGTTACTTAGGACCAGGAGACCCTCTTCCCTAAGGCCCTCCCTGCTCCAGGCACCCGGAGAGATCTTTCCCCTTATGTCAGGCAGGTGCTCCCTGCTTAAAAAGATCATGAATTCTCTTGCTGCTTTTTGAACAAAACACTGTCTCCTCCTAGGAGAATCCAAAGCAGTTTGGTCACTTCAGGGAGAACGGTCCTGTGGTGGAGGTGCCCAAGGACTCAGAGTCTGCGGTCTCGGAGGCCATTTATCCCGGACTGGTACCGTGTGCAGATTTCATCAGGGTGTTGGCCCTGGAGGAGGTGGTTCTGCTGCTTCAGTGATGCAGGGGCTGCAGTGCAGTGAGCATTTTGTACATAATACTCAGGCCCCAGGCAGATGTCAAGATGGGCCTTTCTCATTGAAGAGGATTAGCTCAGGAGGAAGGATCCACCAGCTTCTAGGGCAGAGCCTTCAGAGTAGAGGATTCAGCACTTGGCAGATGGGGCCCTGCTGCAAGCTGCATCCCAGAGGCAGGAAAAGGACACGCAGGGTCAGGGGAGGTGGTGACAGCAAGGTCATTCCACAAGGATCCAAGATATCAGGTTCCGTCTCCCAAAGACCCACTCTTTTTGGAATTCCCTCAGCCCCTTCATGGGGGCGAGCACCAGACTAGAGGCTGCACCTCACGGTACCCGCTGCAGTCTCTGCAGCTTATGGGGCTCTGGGCACTGATGGAGGACACAGTCTTTACATTTCTGTCCACACAGAGATGGGTTTTTCGTATTTTCTGTCTCAGTTTGCATCTCTGAGGGTCAATGTCAGTATTATAGTTCATGTCCTAGAGTGGTGTTGTCCAGTCTGACCCTGATGCTGTCACTATGGCAACTCTGGAAGGGTCAGGAGTCCTCCTTGGGGCCCCAGTGGAGTCCCTGAGCCTTAAGATTTCATGACAGGGGGTCGTCCACGTGCCATTGACCTTCAGGTTCACATGAGAGTGAAAATGCTCTCAGATTTGGGCTATAGTGAGATTCCACTAGTTTGTGGATTTTTTAAATCTCTTGATATTTATTTGTTAAAATATTGGCAGACTATTTACCAAATGATAAAGACAAAAAGAATCAAGCATGAGAAATAGAGTTCTCCCAGGTACAAAGAAAATGAAAAGACACATAAGGAACAGCGTCTCCCCATCGTAATAAACGCAAATGCAGACGAAGGAGACGCCACCACCAGCAGCTCCAGGTGGCACATCGGGTTCACGTCCACACGGCAGATCAGAGCAACCACGGGCTCTGGAGAAGAAACTGATAATGCAGAAAGTTTAAATGAAATGAGGATAAAATGAAAATGACTAACTATATCGAAAGAGATACAATATACATTTTCCTATGAACATAAAGGGATTTCAAAGATGAGTAAAAAGGATACTTTCTCTAGAAAATACACAACATATTATAAGGAAGTATTCCACACAAAAAGTGTAAAATAAAGTGACTTTTGCCACCAACACAAAAAATTTACAACGGAATCTTTCAAAAGTGTCTGCTACATACATATTTTTCCAAACCTTGAAAAAGTGGAAGCTTTCCTGATTCCCACAGAGAGCAGGTGTAACAGTGACACCTGCACTGGACAGAACAAATGCAGAAAAGGGTCAATTACAGACGACAACGTGACACATGATCCAAATGTTCTCACGTCAGTATTAACGCAGATCCAACAGCAGGCCAGTAAGTGGACGCACCAGCATCACATTTGATTCCCTCCAATGTCCAACTTACACTTCAGTTGATCGACCCTCTCACAGAGCACATCATATTACTAGACCAAAGGATAAGATCAAAACACTTCAATAACTTCAGAAGAAGCCTTTGAACAAAGTATAAAAGTAACTTATAGTAAAAACACACACAGTGTGAACAGCAGGCACGTTTTGCAGTGCGGGAACTCACACTCCCTCCTCACACACCCGACTGAGCCCCACACTCAGCTCTCAGCTACTGAGGCGGGAGGACGACATTCCCACAAAGATGGGGAACTGGCCACTGTGACTTCACCTGCGTTGTCATTCAGCATCACACGATAAGTACTAACAATGTAGGTAAACAAGACAAAATTCATGGTTGGATCATAGCACTGGTTACTTTTCACATTCGGTCATGCTCCAGCACCAAATGCCGGCCACAGCCCGAGGTGCTGAGGGGCTGGTTCAGCCAGGACACAGGCCTCTCCCTGGGAGCTACAGGGACAGGGGTTCACAGTGAGGGCCAACCAGAGGGTGGCAGCTCTGGAACACCCAGGAAAGGAGTCAGTGGTCACTGACA
Organism: Phyllostomus discolor; assembly: GCF_004126475.2. Taxonomy (NCBI): domain Eukaryota; kingdom Metazoa; phylum Chordata; class Mammalia; order Chiroptera; family Phyllostomidae; genus Phyllostomus; species Phyllostomus discolor. The sequence continues at coordinate 58,767,026 of NC_040915.2, read as the reverse complement.
GAGACACAGGATGCCCAGCCAGAGTTTGTGTCTGAAGTGACCAGAGATGGTGCCCCCATTCCAGCACCTGGGCTTCAGAGCAGAGCCACTCTGTGTCCCCAGCTGATGGGGAGCTGACTTCCTGTTTTGTCTGACACCTGTTGTCCAGGAAGGGGCTGTGTGAGGTGCTGTGAGGACAGTGGGTGGGAGAGGCACACCCATTCCCCAGGGGCTGCCCTGGAAGAACCTGCCTTCTGTGGCAGCAACAGAAGCAGAAGCCACAGGTGTCCTGAGTGGCACATGCTGGGACGTCCCCTCCCTGCAGATGAGAACGAGCTTCTCCTGGCCTCAGGTCCCAGAGGCCTGCAGCTCTGTGTGAGCACAGAGGATACTGGCACAGGGTGGCGGTGAGAGGCACCCTTGTGCTTAGCTCTCAGGCCAGTGAGGGTCAGGGACCCTGAGCTGCCAGAGCTGATTCTGGGAATGGATCGTGAACCACACAGGGTGGACCTGTCATGAGTGATGGGCAGGGGAAAGGCTGAGAAGGGACATACTGGTGACAGTCCACACTCTGGGCCTTCCTGATGTGCACTGACGTGGACACAGACGAGTTCCCTGTCCCTGGTTCTTGCTGACCCATCATGGACTTTGTTCCCAGGACAGCCTCCCACGACACACAGGACCTTCCCCTCGTTTGAGAAAACTGCACAATGTGTTGCTGCCACAGACAGGTCTCAGAGGCAGCGTTCAAAGGATGTGACACATGTTCCTGTCACAGTCCCCTGTGGTGGGTCTCAGATCTGAGTTCAGAACAACCAAACCGAGAAAGCAGCTGTCTTCTCAGAGGAGTGGGGACTGCCCCGGGGAACTGCACTGCAGGGGACAGCAGGTTTTTGTCTCACTTCCCCACAGCCCCGCAGCATTGTGGGACCTCCGGTACTGCTGTCATAGGACTGGCAGTAATAGTTGGCCTCGTCCTCAGCCTGGAGCCCAGTGATGGTCAGGGTGCCCATGCTGCCAGACTTGGATCCAGAGAAGCGGTCAGGGATCCCCAAGGGTCTACTGCTAGTACTAAGGATGACGGTTTTAGGGGGTTTTCCTGGGACCTGTTGGTGCCAGCCGACATGGGAACCACGCCCGATGTTGGTGCTGCTTCCAGTGCAGGAGATGGTGACAGTCTGTCCTAGGTTCCCAGACACTGAGGGTGGCTGAGTCAGCACAGCCTGGACCCAGGAGCCTGGAGGAGGGAGACACACAGAGATGGTGATTTTGGGTCCAGAGACAGGAGCAAGAAGAAGACCCCCAGGTGTCCTCCCAATGTCGCCTCCCCTGTCCCCTTATCCAGTCACCTGTGTAGTGAGCCAGGAGGCTGAGCAGGAGAGGGGACCAGGCCATGGTGGAGTCCATCCCTGAGTCCTGCCTTCTGTGGCCTCACAGTGGAAGCAGAGCTTCCCCAAAATCTCTCCCTTCCCCTCTTCATACTCTGAGAGAGGGAGGGCCCACTCATGCAAATGAGACCCCTCAATTTCTGATCCCTCCCTGGGCCCTCTGTCAGGTACCTGTGTCTGGGGACTTCAGGGGGGTTAGGGGTGAGCCTGTGTGAGACCCAGGGCATGGCAAGGCAACAGCTGTGACCTGAGCAGAGGGCACCAGGCAGTGCCAAGTCACAGGTCCCAGCTCTGATGACCCCAGACCTGCAGGAACAATCCCTGAGCGCCCCCTGGTGCCCAGACCTAGACACACCACTCTGTGGCATGCTGACTGAGGCCCATCGCAGACAGATCCTGTCTTCCCACAGCCCTGTTCCCTGACCTGCTCCTTAGGGGCAGTCCCAGGTGCCCCCTTATTGGGGATCCCTATCACTCCAGGACTCTTTCATGTCCTACTCAGATTCCTCGGGGTGAGTTGCTCCACGTGTACCTCGGCTGGTCCTTGGTCAGCACCGCGCTGCTGCTTTCACTCAGGTCGTCTTCCCTGGAGCAGGACCAGGCCCAGAGCAGTGACTGTCCCACGGCGGTGTGAGCCCTGTGTTCAGGGCACTTTTATTTTACACTGTGACTCCTCCCTTGTTAGAAATTATTCTGCATTTCTCCAAGGCACAAAAATAATCTTTCAATGTATTTTCTGTCTTTCAGCAGACAATAAGTATATTTCTATGCATATAAGTTTAACCATGCTTTACCTAGTAAGTGGGAACTTCATTGTTTCATACATTGAATAAGTAATTCCCATGGTCCCGTGTATATTGGAATGAGAGCAGATATCTGATTTTTTGAATCAGGTTCTCTGACCCCAGCTTCCTGGACCCAGAAGGGGACAGTGACGGTGACAGTACCACCTGTCACCAGGACCTTGTGAGTAGGGATCCTCAGATGTGACTTCAAGGTCACCGGGGGAAGCACTTTGGAAAGAAACCCAGAAGGGGATGCATCATGGATTGTGGGGCCCCAGGCCCAGGTGCTGGTCCTCTGGGACTGTCCTCCCTGAGGGAGGGGCAGAGGAAGCAGAGGCACCCAGGGGATGTGGGCAGGGCCACCATTGCCACTTGAAAACCCGCTTTCCCCGTGTGAGTCCTGCTGGGAAAGGAGGCCATACTTCGGACTTTCTGCTGCCTCCTCCCTTTCCCAGGAATATGTCATTTCAGACCATTCCTCACAGATGGGAGGGGGTGTTGCTCTCCTCAGAACTGAGATTTCGTGGAACATTAAAAATGTTGGGGGTCAGAGCTGCTCATTGTTCAGACTGGAACCACCTTGCCCATTTCCCTGGCCAGTTTCCAGTGTCCACACACCAGACCCAACTGATGGATGATGAGGATAGAAGGCAGAGTGACCCACGTGGTGGCACCAATTGGGGAACCTGTCTGTCTTTGTTCTCTGATGGCTACCCAGGCCTGCCAGCCGTGTGTCAGGGTCCCCATTGCCACTTGTAAACCCGCTTTCCCCGTGTGAGTCCTGCTGGGAACTCACGGTGACCGACCCAGTTCCAACCCCAGGGACAGGCTTCACCTTCCCAGGAGGAGTGAGATGGTCCCAGCCCTGGGCACAGTGAAGGTGTCAGGGTGCTGCTGTGAAGGACCTTGTGCAGGCCAGGGCTCCAGGTCTGTTGGTAGCAGGGTCCCGCTGTCATCACGGGACAGGCTGCTGTGGGGTCACATGCCTGGTAATGCCTAGGGGGTTCGCTCCCAGGACAACATCAGCCTGGTGACACTGCGGTCAGTTAAACCTCAGAGAAAGTCGAAAAGTAGCTATTGCGGCTATCTTCTAGAAACAAACCTCCCTGAGTCACCACTGAATGAGCAGGGCATTGTGGGTAAAGTTTCCATCCTAGGGCTCACCTTGGGACTCAGCCACACTCACTTGCCTGTGACCTTCACCCAGGAGGTGTAGCTACTCCCTTCCCGCCAGTTTCAAGGAGCAACATTTGCTTTCTCCCCACCTGGCCGTGGGGCTCTGAGTACCCATCGACCTTAACAATCAGACCCAGAGAACCCTGCACCCCCAGTGCTGTGCGGCTTGTTCCAGCTGCTGCGAGCCCATCCTCAGCCCCTGTTCCTGACTTTCACTGGCCCCCCACGCCCCACATCATCCTCCCCAGTGGCCATGAGACACCTGCCTCTGTCAGGTTCCTGAACCCAAGGGATTTCCTACCTCGGTGCCCTCCCAGGTCCCAGCATCTTTACACCTGTGGGCAATGTAGGATTTAAAGGATGGCCCTTTGCATCATGGACCGATGGGTCAGGGTATTCCCCCGGGCACGTGGCAGCTGCTCTCCTGGCCTCCTTCTCATCCCAGCTCACACCCGGCTCCCTGCACAGGGCAGGGCCCTGGGGCTCTGCCAGGACCTGCAGGAACCCCCCAGATGCAGAGCTGCCCCGATGCACTTGCTGCAAGTGCAGGAGGCAGTTCCCTTCTCACGGGGCCTGATGTCAGCTGGGCTTAGGGCAGCTCATCTGGGCCCCAGGCTGGGAACCTGGGACAGACCCAGGGAAGAGTGAGGACAGGGCTCCCAGAGTCCTTGTCCCACATGTGTGGGGAGAGTACCCTGCCAGTCCTCCCTGACCACCCAGACCCCACTCAGGGGCCATGAGAAGAGACCAGATGAGGGGCTTGCCCACACTCTGCTCCTGGGGGTCACAAGGATGCAGGTGTCTCAGCTCCCATTCATCCCCGGATGGAAGGGCTCTGCATTCTCGTCTTGCCCCCCCCCCCAATTTGGGGGGTGCATAGGGCACCCAGGGATGACCAGCAAGGTAGTGGGGGTGAGTTTGATAATATGAATGCTTCACTCTTACTACTTTGCACCGAACATGAAGCCCTCTGCAGGAGAGGTGGGGGCCCTGCAGAGTAACCAGATCTGGGTGGGAGGAGGGGCAGAGGGGCTGCACTGGGCAGCCTGTGCTCTGGAGCTGGTCTGGTCCCGGGGCCCCAGGATGCTCCAGTCACTCCACCACCCACCTCCCCAAAACTCAAACCATGTCTTCTCTTTCTGTGAGGTTCGGGGTTGTTCTCCTGGACAACGTCATAGGGTATGGGTTAGGATTTGAGAGATGCCCCTTCTCCTCCCTCTAGGGGTGCACCCACTGCACAGGCACTGAAGAGTTTTCTCTGGGTGTTCCAGAAGCTTCCTCTATCAGCATGTGGTCCCAAACCACCAGGATGTCCTAGGAGGCCCTTGCAGCCAGGCTCACAGGGACACTCACTGACCCTGGGTGGAGGACAGATGACCTTCCTCCTCCTGAGCCCTCAGCTGTGCCAGTCCCGGCGTGTCCCTCTGCCAGAGAAACTGCCAGAGTGGGTGAGTCCTCAGGACCCAGGAACATCCTAGGGTGACTCATGAACATGACACTGTGTAAATGGCAATGTGGCCTATAGTGCCGGGAAGAGGCTGCCTGGGGCCCTGGCTGGGGTCCGACTAAAAGTGGACAAGGGCGGCAAGCGGGCGCTGTCAGGTCTGTGTCCCCACGGTGGGCCCATTAGGAGTCTCTATGTGTCCGTCTCCCCTCAGCCAGCAGCACACTCCAAATGCCTGTGTCCTGTTCTGTGTCAGACTCGCCTGCGTAAAATCCATCTGAACGCTCGATAATCATTCCATTGTGAAGAGGGAACAACAATCAGGATAATACTTTTCAAACATTCAGTGTTTTTTGCAAAGAGAACATTTGTGTACGGGAATTCTGGTTAGAAAAACAGGAATGTGCTGCCTTCTGCTCCGGGCTGAAGGAGCTTCTGAACGTGTTTTTGTGTGTCAGTTGCTTCTCTTCATCCGGAGTTGATGGGTTCTGGGTCAGCCCCTGTCGTTCCCAGGGAAACCACATGGGGGAACTGTCGCCAAGAACTTAGAGCCCCTTACAGGAGGAAACCACAGCCTCAGACAGAGCCCCTGGACAGAGTAACTGGTGTCACCCTGGTCCCCGTGGCGGGCACAGCTGTCGCCCCATGTCCCTGTGTGAGGCATTTTAAAGACAGAGAAATTGGTCACTCACCACACACTAACTAGAGAAGTGATTTCCTGTTACCCAAGGCGGTCTGGACCCAGTGGTGTCTGTCAGTGGTCCCACCTCTGTGTTGCACAGAGTTGGAGACAAAGGGGTCCGTGCCCCTTATGTCACAGGCCCTGTGGCCCTGGGTTGAGAAAGAAGACTCTTCAGTAGTAGAGCCTGGCTAGAGGTGGTGACTAAGGGAGGGACAGCCCAGCCCTGAGAGCACAGGGAGGTCGTGTCTCATGTCCCCACACACTGGGAGCACCATGGGAGCAGCCCTGAGGTTGCTGTCCCACAGCAAATGCAACCAGCAGCCTCGTGCACTGCCTGCAGCCCAGGGACAGTGCGGACGAGGGCTGAGCTGCTGACAAGGTCAGAGACTCACCAGGGATGCTGAGCATCAGACTCATCCCAGTGGAACAGGGGTCCGGGGCACTTCTGGAAGATCCAGTAGTAACAGGGCCCAGTGAGACACATTACTGGTGTGTCCTGCTGAGGGAGACTTTGACACTGAGGATGCTGGGTCAGCAGAGGTCAGCCCCTGACTTTTGGAGCTACAGAGAAGCCTGAGAAATGCAGGGTCCAGAACAAGACACCCTCAGAGAGGGGAGAGGAGCATTTGTTTGGAGACAAGTGCATGTCCAGGACACCCTCGGGGACACTCTTACTCAGCAGTCAAGGGGCCACCTGTCCCTCTGACATACTCTCCTCGCCTGAGGGGGCTCTCCATGCAAACCCTCCCCTGGGGCAGGTTCTCTGTCAGACCCTTCAGGGCCTGTAACTGGTGCCAAAGACACCAGCATGTGAAAGGCCTCTTCCCTGGGACCAGGATGAATTTGAGGCTAAGAGGGGGCATGGGATGCAGATCAGCTCTGGTAACAATTGCCCTTCACTGGAGCCCAGGTCCTGTGGGGACGGGAAATCTGGGCACTTCCCTCCCGCAGGCCCAGCGTCTCCAGCCCTGGGGTCTCAGGTCTCAGGGAGCACAGGACAGGGGTGAGCACAGCCCCTTCTTTCCACCCTTGTTACAGAACAGACCCAGGGTGGTGGTGAACTATTACCGAATGGACCCACCCTTGTGCTTCGGGGGTCCCCCACCCCGTACTAGGTTCACCTTGTCTGCCACCAGGGAGAGACATCTCTCAATGCCAGAGATAGCTGAAAAGGAAAGGGATTATTTATTGAAAGTTACACAAGCTTAAGAGTAATGACTTCATGTCTTCATTGAGACCCCAAAGTCCTTTACAATACCCACAAACACACACTCCTCCTTCCCCTCTGCCCAGTCCAAGGTACTGTACCTCAGAAAACGAAATAGCAGTCTGTGGTCCTTCTCTGCCTAAGCCTCATGATTCCAAAAACACACAGGGTCCCAAAATGATGCATGGTCCCAAAAAGAACCCACATGGTTGCTGTGCCTGTGTTCAAATCCCAGCGCTAATCTTCCTCTGCTGCACCATTCCTGATCCTTCCAAAATTGGCCACAGTTGCCATCATTCCCATATTTTTACACCTGTACTGGGCAGCCATAGTAACTCCGGGCAGGTGTGGCTCTGTGGTGTGGAGCCAATCATCTCCAATCTCTTACGCAGGCTCTGTAACCAGGGGGAGTTGCCTCCTAGTTACACCCTAGGTGGAAGTCACTCCCTTCTCCATGGCTCAAAGCTAGGCCACAGCTGTATAACATATCCATGAGACTAGGTGAAGGTTACAGATGTGTTAAACGACTATTCAAGAGGTTATATGCAAAACTGTTGCTATTCAGAACAACTCTTAATGCTCCATGCATCCCATCCCCCAGCTCAGACTTGCGGGGGTGAGGACATCCTATATATATTTTTCTAATATTTCCTGGACACTGAGTTCTGGACCCCATTATAAATTCCTATTTGACTCCCCTCTTGGCTGCACATTCTTAGACCCTGACACCACGGCCCAGCCCCACAGTGCCCTGTGGTCCCTGGCGCCTCACTGGGGGTGACCAGGAGAGATTGATAACTTCTATTTTGTAAAATAATAATATATGGGATTTAATGATTGTGAGAGAAATATGTGTGTGATGGAGTTAGTTCTCATGTGCTCAGGAGACACGTATTCTCAGGAGGAGGAAGGAAGGTCCGCATGTTCTGACTATGCAGCCCCCCTGCCTGTGTCTGTGACGTGGAGACCGACGCTGTGCAGGGACTCGGTGCGTCTCAGGATGAGCAATAAACACACCAATGGCTTCACATCAACAGCTTCTCTGTGCAAATACTCCAAGGCCGGTGGACACAACTTTTTAAGAAAAAAAACAGTAATTCTATTGTCATGTTACAGCGACTGGCTGTGGGTGGTGGAGACTGGACGACACACCTGGGAGATGAGAGTAGGAAACACTTAGGACGTGAACTCAAGCTGGTCTGCAAGGTTCACCATCCTCCCCAGAGACAGAGCTCTGGGGAGTGAAACCCCAGCAAGAACTTGTCCTTTTTCCTGGAAACGAACGTGGAGATGGAGTTCAGTCCTGCAGAGCGAGAGGGAGAGAGGAGGGGGTGCGGGAAGCAGCAGCGGAGCAGAGGAGGGGAGGGGCGGTGTGCGGGGCCCGGTCAGTGCGCGTCTGCAGGACCCGGGTCCCTTCACCTGTGTGGGCTGCCAGGGACAGAGGGAACCATGTCTATGACGAGGGTCAGTGTTGACGTATCACTGTGGATGTGTCATTAGCAACGTAATATTGTCACTTTAACGTGTAACATGTGTGGGCTCAACACGACTGTCTTTCTTCTTTTGTCCTTTTTTCATTCCTGCCTGAGGACATGCTTATTAATTTTAATGTGAAAGGAAGGGAGTGACAGAGAAATAGAAACATCGATGCGAGTTGGCAACATGGGCAGGTTGCCTCCCCCACTTGCCCTGGCCAGGGACCCAACCCACAACCCAGGCATGTGCCCTGCGGGGAAAACAATCCTAGACTCTTTGATTCCTGGGATGACACTACAGCCACCTGCACCACAGCAGCTGGGAAACACTTCTGTCTTCATCACCATGTGTAGTCGCAGACCCTGTGCTCATTTGTTACCTCACTCCGACCCTGTGGGCATGGACAGCGGGGTTCCATCACCTCACCACTGTGAGACCCTGGACCTGCCTGTGCTCCCAGACTGAGTCACTCATTCCTGTTCAAGAACAGGACCAACTAAGGAGCGCCCCCTGCAGGCACCTCCATGCAAATGTCTCAATAAAACTTGCTCAGAGACAAAAGGTCTTTTGTTGTCCATTACTCTGTGTGTTCTCATTTGTTCTTGAATTTATTCTGGACATACAAATGTACAGTGGTGAGCAAAAGCAGGCTTGCAGTGGCAATGTAAATGAATAATACAACAGATAATAAATAGTAATACAAGAGTAAACTGCGTTTGGCCTGTTCATACCTGCAAGCCTACTGTTGTCCACCTCTGTGTGTGTGTGTGTGTGTGTGTGTGTGTGTGTCCTCAGAGTGTCCTTCTTCCTGTGTCGCCTGAAAAAATCTTACAGCCTGTTTTTTCTAATCTGTGTTAGCCAAGATAAAGTTCATTTCTGAGAGCTCAGTAGGGTTTTTTTTCCTTATCCTCACCCAAGGATATGCCCACTGATCCCAGAGAGTGAAGAGGAAGAGACAGAGAGCAAACTATAAAGACAGAGAGAGAGACAGAGAGAGAGAGAGAGAGACATCAATGTGAGAGAGAAACACCGATCAGTTGTCCCCATCCCATTGTGTCCCTTTTGGGGCTCAAACCCAAAACCTAAGTATGTGCCGTGACCAGAAATAACACCCCCAACATTTTGGTGCACAGGACAAGGCTCCCACCAACTGAGACACCAGGCCAGGGTGACTGGTGCATTCTTATGCACAGGTTCTGGAAATATAAAATGAATTGAATCACATGGAGTCAAGTTCAACTACAACAGGGTGATCCACTCACCCTTTTTTATGTTGGATGCGCCTGGTTTAATTAATGAGAGTCTCATATTAGTGTTCCTGGTTCTGCAAGGCACAGGGTCCCCTAAATGAAACTTGCAGTTGAATTTGACACAGTTATTGTATTAGAAAAGATTTATGTACACAAAGTGATAAATAGCCTTAATTTGTATGAATTATAAGATTTTAAATGCTATACAACTGCAGTAGGTCTTAAATTAAAAAATAATATTATGTGGCCATTCCAGTATATATTGATATACAGTTCAAGAAACATTAAATAGCTTATGATTGTATTTAAAATGATATCAGTAGACTAATGATACAATTCTAACCGTGTATTGTGATGAAAATTCTGAAAACAACTGACAAAAATGACTGAATCTACTTAAACTCTAAAAAGTGTACAAGTGATAAGAAGTGAGCTTTCTTAAAAGCTGTGTAATATCTATATTTCCTAGCTTTCCTTTAATAACATCGCACTGATTAAAAATCCCCTGTGATGAAAAATACACGTTAGTCACATACAAAATGGTGATTCCATCCCTTCTTTCTCAGCTGACAAAATTCACAGTTCAGACGTCTCTTTCTGGTAAAAATGTTTGACTTCGGCCTGCTCAGCCCATCGAGGTCCCTCTGCTCCCTGAGAATCATAAACACCTGGGCTCTGGTCTCTCTGGCAACGCTTCTCCCACGGCATTCCCTGTGGTTTCCCCCTCTTTAGTGCTCCAGGGTCGTAGACATCATTACAGAGTCCTTCCTGTCCCCTCTGTCCCATTGGGACTGTCTGGAGCACTGAAGCATGAGATCATGTGACTCTCAAACTCTGAGGCTATTCTTAGACCAGGCTGGGCCAGGGCGAGGTTTATGTCCCAGGTCTTCGTCTGAACCTGTCGCTGTGCCGAGCACCGCTGTACACCAGCCAGCAGTAGTACTCGGCCTCGTCCTCCAGCTGGGCCCCCGACAGGGTCAGGGCCCCTTTGCCCCCGAGAATGGAGCCTGAGAAGCGGGCCGGGGTCCACCCGTTTTTCTTGTCTATGTCATAAACCAATGTGGTGGGGACTTGTCCAGACTTCTGCTGGAACCAGGATGGGTAGTGCTCATTGGTGACAGCTCCAGTGTTGTGGCCACAGGTGAGAGTGACTGTCTCTCCTGGGGACACTGTCAGGAAGGGCTCCTGGGTCACCACAGCCTGAGAGCTGGACCCTGAAATGAAAACACACACATCAGGAATGAGGAAGGAAGGCAGAAGGTCCCTTCCAAAGCTGGTCTCTGAAATGTCCATGAACCTGGGCAGAGGGTAAGGAGGAGCAGGAGCAGGAGAGGAGTCCCGGTCATGGTGCCAATGTGTCCAGGACACTCTGGCCCCACAGCTGACACTGGACCCTGTGGCGGCTCCTTTATCTCCCTCAGCTTCCTCGAGGGAGGGTTTGTGTTTGGGTCATGCTTGATGCAAATCTCAGCTCCTTATTTCCCCACCCTCAAATTCGTGCGTCCTCACCCAGGGCCAGCTCTACCCTAGAGAGTCAACGGCTGGCCTGCCTGTGGGCTCTGAGTTGGTCCCCTGGGAGGAAGCACCTGCTATAAAATGGACCTCAAGCCAGTGAGGTCCATTTGTTGCCTTGACGGTCGTTAATCTGAATTAACTGCAGGCCTTGTTCACCTCAAGTGGACCCACAGCGCCCCCTGGTGGTGATAATAGCTATAGTGTGACTCATTTAGAACAAATGTCCTATTTCTTTCCAATATGATGTAATCTTTGAACATTTCACTTTATTGTTCAGGTATCACCAGCTCATGGTTTTCCATATTTGTGAATACTTCTTAGTTCTATTTCTCCCCAGTTCCTGGAATTCAATGTAAGTGTTAGTCTGTTCTTCAGCCCATCCAGTGGGGTTTTTAGTCATCGAGTGTCATTTTTATTCAGTAAATTCCCTTCCATTTGAATTTATAATGTATGTTTCATTTCTGAGGTTAACTCCCTTTTCAATTGTTTAGACAGTGACCATAATCTTCGTTAAGGTAATTGTATCATTGTCTCTTAAAATGTGTGTCCCATGATTGCCACCTCTCAGTCACCTTGAAATTCAATGCGGGTTTGTCTGCCCGTCACTATGAAGCTGATACTCGACAGGCAAGGGCTGCTGGGGCCACACGGCTGCTATGAAAAGGAGTGAGAACATGCTACTGGGAGAGAGAGACAGAGAGAGAGAGAGAGATTCTTTATTAAACAGGGATTACCGTATGTACCGTGTATAAGAGCACCCACGTGTCTGTGTGCATTATTGACAGCATTATCATACCCAATATTACGCCTCTGGTATGTTATCCTTATACCCATGTATGATGGCCATTCTTATTTTTCCCTCAAAAAATGGGGCAAAAAAAGTGCACATTATGCATGACAAAATACAGTACATTATCTTGGGCTTGGGAAGGACCAAGCACCTTTCCAAACTAACCAATCAACTTCCCAACCTTTCCTCGGCTGGCTCAGATCCTCCCCCTAACCAATCCATTTCCTGCATCTCTCAGGGTTCTGTATCCAACATCCAATCCAATCCTATTCCCAAACTGGACACTCTTCATAGTTCCTACTGCGCATCCTGCAAAGTAGAAGCAACCCCCACCCCACGCCATCTTGGCCTCTCCTGGGCATGTGACCAGCAGAGGAATTTCTTCAGGTGTTTATCCTCCCTGGGTGATGCAGCAATCCTTCCAGCAGCAATCCTTCCTGCCCACTTTGTGGATTCAGAAGTCACCTGGGAAAGGAGTGCAGCTGTAGCTTTCAAACACAGCAGGCCCAGTGTCTGATTCCTCTCCACAGCCCATTAGGTTCAGCAATGCCTGATGCCATTGGCTCCCTTCCTTGATCAACATCTGGTTACCGATGCTAACACGGCAATGAGATAAAGGGAGACAGAGAATGCAGAGGGGGACATGTATAAGGAGAGACAGAGGGAGAGGGAGACAGGGAATGAGCCCAGGAGAGAGTGGACCTGTGGAAGTCAGGCTTCTCATAACCACACTGAATGGCCCCTCATCTCTTTGTCCTTCTCTGTGGTTAGAAAACAGTCACAAAGTCCATCCAGTCCCAAAGCAGAGGGGACCACACAGGGTGGGAGAACAGGAGGTAGAAACACTGGGAGTCACCCCGGGGCTCCCAGCACACAGGCCACAGGAGGCACTTGGCCCTGAGTCTGTCCACACTGGAGCCCCGGGAAGGTTTCCTGCCCGAGGGATGATGTCGGAATTTCAGGTCTCTTCAACTTTCTCAGGTGCCTAGGATGCAGGCAGGAGGATCTGTGAGTCCCCCTTGAGCCAGAGCAGACCCGGTCTATTTGCACTGAGTTCTGTCCTCTGCCAGCCTCCATGTGTCCTTCCCACTGCCAAGTCTGTACCTGAGTCCTGAGGATCCTCCCCCAAGGTGGCAGGCACCTGAGATGTTTATAGCCCCACACAAACCTCAGGACACAGTAGGAGGTAGATGCTGGAAAGCTCCCAATCACAGACTGGGAGACTGAGACATCTCCAGAAGATATAACTGGTTTAGGGCCCTCTCACTGTTGGGAAGGAGGAGCCTGATGCCAGGTCTATGTCCTCAAAGCTGAGGCCCTGCCTGCACCCAGGGCTGGGGGTGGGGGTGATTTCACCTACGTTGTTATTCAACATGACACAGGTAGTATTACAGTGCATTTAAACAAGAAGAAATGCATGGTTGGATCTTTACATTGATGGGGACAGACATGTTGTCATTCCCCAGCCCCTACGGTCGGCCACAGCCCAAGGAGCTATGGGGCCAGTGCACCTGGGACAGAGGCCTTTCTCTGGGAGCTACAGGGACAGGGGTTCACAGAGAGGGCCAATGACAAGGTGGCAGCTCTGGAACATCCAGGAAAGAAGTCAGTGGTCACTGACAGAGACGCAGGATGCCCAGTCAGAGTTTGTGTCTGAAGGGACCAGAGATGGTGCCCCCATTCCAGCACCTGGGCTTCAGAGCAGAGCCACTCTGTGTCCCCAGCTGATGGGGAGCTGACTTCCTGTTCTGTCTGAGACCTGTTGTCCAGGAAGGGGCTGCGTGAGGTGCTATAAGTACAGCACGCGGAGGAGGCACACCCACTCCCCAGGGGCTGCCCTGTAAGGACCTGCCTTTGGTGGCAGCAACAGAAGCAGAAGCCACAGGTGTCCTGAGTGGCACAGGCTGGGACACCCCCTTCCTGCAGATGAGAACGAGCTTCTCCTGGTCTCAGGTCCAACAAGCCTGCAGCTCTGTGTGAGCACAGAGAACACTGTGTCAGGGTGGCTATGAGAGGCAGCCTTGTCCTCATCTCTCAGCCCAGTGAGGGTCAGGGACCCTGAGCTGCCCAACCTGGACCCGGGAATGGATCGTGAGCCACACAGGGTGGATCTATCCTGAGTGATGGTCAGGGTGGAGGCTGAGAGGGCACATGTTGGTGACAGCCCACACTCTGGGCCTTCCTGATATGAACTGACGTGGACACAGACGGGTTCCCTGTCCCTGGATCTTGCTGACCCATCAGGGACTCTGTTCCCAGCATAGCCTCCCCCTGACACACAGGACCTTCCCCTCATTTGAGAAAACTGCACAATGTGTTGCTGCCTCACCGACAGGCCTCAGAGGCAGCGTTCAAAGGATGTGACACATGTTCCTGTCACAGTCCCCTGTGGTGGGTCTCAGACCTGAGTTCAAACCAAGCAAAGCAAGAAAGGAGCTGTCTTCTCAGAGGAGTGGGCACTGCCCCGGGGACCTGCACTGCAGGGGACAGCAGGTTTTTGTCTCACTTCCCCACGCCCCTGCAGCACTGTGGGAGCACTGTTACTACTGTCATCCCATGCTGAGCAGTAATAGTCGGCCTCGTCCTCAGCCTGGAGCCCACTGATGGTCAGGGTGCCGACGCTGCCAGACCTGGATCCAGAGAATCGGTCCGGGATCCCTGAGGGTCTGCTGCTAGTATAATAGATGACGGTTTTAGGGGGTTTTCCTGGGAACTGTTGGTTCCAGTATACATAATTACCACCCCCGATGTTGGTGCTGCTTCCAGTGCAGGAGATGGTGACGGTCTGTCCTGGGTTCCCAGACACTGAGGGCGGCTGAGTCAGCACAGCCTGGGCCCAGGACCCTGGAGGAGGGAGACACACAGAGATGGTGATTCTGTGTCCAGAGGCAGGAACAGGAAGAAGACCCCCAAGCATCCTCTCAAGGTCTCCTCCCCTATCCCCTTATCCAGTCACCTGTGCAGTGAGCCAGGAGGGTGAGTAGGAGAGGGGACCAGGCCATGGTGGAGTCCATCCCTGAGTCCTGCCTTCTGTGGCCCCACAGCTGAAGCAGAGCTCCTCCAGACCTCTCCCTTCCCCTCTTCATACTCTGAAGGAGGGAGGGCCCACTCATGCAAATGAGACCCCCCGCCCCCATTTTTGATCCCTCCCTGGGCCCTCTGTCAGGTACCTATGCCTGGGGATTTCAGGGGGGTTGGGAGAGAGACTGTGTGAAGCCCAGGACATGACAATGTCACAGCTGTATCCTGAGCAGAGGGCACCAGGCAGTGTCAAGTCACAAGTCCCAGCTCTGAAGACCCCAGACCTGCAGAAACAGTCCCTGAGCGCCCCCTGGTGCCCAGACCTAGACACACCACTGTGTGACATGCTGGCTGATTCCCATCACAGACAGATCCTGCCTCCCCACAGCCCTGTTCCCTGACCTGCTTCCTTAGTAGTGGTCCCGGTGCCCCCTATGGGGGATCCCTGTCACTCCAAGACACTTTCATGTCCTAATCAGACTCCTCAGGGTGAGTCAGTCCACTTGTCCCTCAACTGGTCTGTGGGGTCAGCACCGCGCTGCTGCTTTCACTCATGTCGTCTTCCCTGGAGCGGGGTCAGGCCCAGAGCAGTAACTGTCCCACGGCAGCATGAGCCCTATTTCAGGACAGTTTTATTTTTTACTGTGATTCCTCCCCTGTTAGAAATTAATCACTGTTTCTCCAAGGCACAAAAATACTCTTTCAATGTTTTTCCTTTTTTCAGCAGAAATTAGTATATTTTTATGCATATAATTTTGGCCAAACTTTCCTTATGACCTGGTGTGGGGGAGGTTTGCCTGCAGAGCCCACCCCTCCACTGCAGATGAGAATAAGTCTGCCAAGACATGATCTGCTTGGGGAGGAAAGGTGGCCAATCTCTGAAGGAGAAGGACCAAAAGCCACTTCCTCAATGACTTTTTATTGCGTTTATTTGCGAAGAAATACAGGGCCTCTATGTAATGCTCATCAATCATTGTCAGGCACTAATAATCAAACAATAGATAACCTGACCTTGTCTTGGCAGGACCAGCCACACAGTGCCCCCTGCTGTCCTCGGATCCAGGGCCCACCTGCCCCTGGACTACACCCCACACCTCTGGAGGGCAACCAGATTTGGCCCTGGTACCTTTGGGATGTCAGTACCAAGAACAGGGAATGAGTGGGTTTCTCCGTGGGGCTGGAACTAAGACATTATTGTCTCTAGATAACCAATCACTTCCAGGTGACTACATGGATGAGGCATTCACCGTGTTTGTGTCACCAGATATTTCAGGTTTTCTTGACACGTCCTCTTGCTTCTTCTGCTTGTGCGATGCCATTTCACATATAGAAACATCTTAACTCAAGTTCGAGGCTCAAAACCTTCACCGCACTCTGCTGGTTCACACTGACAGAGAGTCTATGGGATCTACACTTATTCGATGACATTGTCTTCTCGGTGTGCTTTGGAGACACTGCTGTTCCATTCCCACCCCCGCTGCCCAGGTACTGGCGGGCTGCGTCCCTCTCGGTCTCCGTACTCAATGCCGTCAGAGAGGACGTGTCCTCCTGCTCTCCTCTCCGGCCTGTCACGTCCCTTCAGTGCTATTCTGATACTTTATTCTTTCCTCCTTTGTCTATATTTATATTTATGATGCTTTCCCCTTTAATCTTTTTCAGTCTAATCTTAAAATTATGTGCATTCTAAAGACTGAAATCTACACCTTTATTATAAGCATCTCTTTTGTTTATATTGTTTCTCCTTTTCAATGGAATGGCCTCATTCCACACCGAGTCATCATCAACTTGTGTGAAAATGCCTCCAAAGTTGACCTTGAAGAAAAACCAGAGCTTTCTGGAAATGTCCTTGTGTTTTTCATGCTTGATGGACCTGAGGGTTGCCTCATAGGCTCTAGATGGTAATAAACTGATGTTTTTTAAAAACCTTTAAATAATTAAGGTTTTTGTTATTAAACTGGTGCTGTTATTTAGCTGAGAGCCAGAACCTTAAAGGAACAGGGCTCCCTCCTGTTCCTGGGAATCTGGAAGTTCCTCAACGAATCCAGGAGTCGTTTCTCCTGAGATTTCTCAGGAGAAAGGGAACACTCTGCTGTGTGCAGATGTCAGACCTCAAGGAATCATCAGCACATCCTGGGCCAGGCTCAGGGGACCTGAAGCTCCTCCCTGAGCAGCTGTGCAGCAGGGACCACAGCAAAGTCCCACAGCGCCCCCTGGTGTTGGCAGGACACACATCTCCAAGTTCCCTGAAGGCCTTGGAGCCCAGGTGGTCCCTGCAGCTCAGCAGGTCACTGACTGTACCCCATGTCTACGACAGGACTCCCCAATACTGCGATTCTGATGCACTGTGTGTAGTCACAGCACAGTCCCTCACTCCATAATGGAGGCCCCACCTGTGCCTCATTCCTGACTGTGAGACACACATGCCTCTCAAATTCCGATGACGCTGTCGTTCTCAATGCTCTGCACACAGTATGTCCACAGTCCCCACACCTCCCTGTCCCACTCCCGGTGGCCACAGGCAAGTTCCCATCTATACTCTCCGGGGCCACGCAGGTTCCCCTGACTGCTGCTAGAGTTTGTCCTCACTTTATTGTGTTCTTTGCATAATTACCAGTTATACTTCACATGTACACATGTGGTGAGGCCACTCTCTGATGATAAATCTCTCCTACATACCCTCTCTACAGTAATTAAGGGAAAATCTTTGGTATCTCATTCAAGGTTTTGGTGCCGGTCGGCATTGGGTCCCATATCCTCCCTCCCATCTCCCGTCTGTAGCCTGTGAATGAGCACATGTGGACCCTGGGGGCTAAACTGAAACTTACATCTGGACTCTTTGGGGTTAAATACTGGTCCAACACCCTCTCCCATTTCCTAGCATTGTTGTTACGAGAGACACTAGCAACCCTTCACCCTACTGCACATCCAGAAACAGTGTCAGCTTAGACCTACTGGGGGATGACTCTTGGCCATTGGGCAAGGCAGGAGCAGTTCTGAAAGAGCTCACGGCAGGGCACCCCTGCATCCGCTGGTGTCGTCGCTGGCTCTGTTTGGAGCCTCCAACCTCTGCCATAAGTCCCAGTAAGACGTCCTCAGGAACACCATTTAGCCTGTTTTCCTGAGGGAGGTGGGATTTCGAGATGCCTTGCCTGTGAAGAACCACAGGCTCAGCTACTAGAGCTGGACACTGGCTGTAAGGATGCTCACTGTCCTCTTCTTCCACCTCCCATTCTGGATGCCCCGCCCCTTCACTGAGCACCTGGTCTAGATTTCTCCCTGGCAGGGGGTAGCAGACATCAGTTCCATATGTCCATATGCTCCAATCCCATGTCCTTCTCAAGATGTGGGCTATGTTTTTATTATGTTTCTATTATGTTTCACTCTAACATTTGTCTTCAAAAATCCTAGCTCTATAGTATCACTGATGTTAACCTGAAAACTAAAAGCCAATGTGAGAGGCTACAAGCATGTATTTGGGATAAAAAATCATTGCAAGCCTGGGGCATAGTTTCATGCAGAAAGCCACATTGTGTTCAATTATGCAGTGAAGGCAGTGGTTTTCATGAGATATGGGAGGAATTAATGTCATGGATAGAAGAGAAATATTTCTATTGGTAATAATGATCCAACAAATAAATTTCTACACTACAAATAAGCAAAGTTATTCTGTAGCTGCACTCCGTGGGTCCAGTTCTAAGGAACGTCTTGAATGGTGAGCCCTGTACTCAGGCTGTCTGCTCCCCCGTCAGCTGTGCAAACAGTTGTCGGGAGCAGGCAGTTGCTTTGACCCAGAACAAAGGTCAGGCATTCCTTCCCTCAAGCACCACAGAGGCTGGAGAAGGAAGACGAACACGAAACCTCCTCTGGGACGGCGGCTCCAGCTCCATTTCCCAGTGGCTCTGCCTCCTCTGCTTCTTTGCACCCGATTGTGAAGTTGTCTTGGTTGTTAAAAGCCAGCCAAGCCACCCTCAGACCTGACTGTCTGTGTGTGTGTGTCCTGGTGGGAATGACCTTTCCTTTGCTGTCCTGCCCATTCCCTGTGATATTGTGGGTGACATTGGCTCCTATTTTAAAGAGGACTTTGTCTTCATGAAATGGTGGGTTAAATCCTGTCATGGCTTAGAAATGCGGATCTGATTGCACCCCCTGGGGCTGTAGAGAACAACCCTCCTGAGCCCACATTCCCTAGACCAACTTCTGTGAAGAGGACACGGGGTGGTAGAAGCAGAGGGTGCACTGAGCTCTGGGTTTTTGTCTCACTTCCCCCCTGCATGTGTCACTGTGCTGATAGCCACCGTGCCACAGAAAACAATAGTACTCGGCCTCGTCCTCAGGCTGGGCCCCCGACAGGGTCAGGGCAGCTTTGGCCCCGAGGAGGGACCCTGAGAACCGGGCAGGGGTCCAGGAGTGTTTGCTGTTTGTATTATAAATCAGTGTGGTGGTGACTTGGCCAGACTTCTGCTGGATCCATTGTGGATAGTTATTGCTGGTGACAGCTCCAGTGCTGGAGGCACAGGTGAGAGTGACTGTCCCTCCTGGGGACACAGTCAGGGAGGGCTCCTGAGTCACCACAGCCTGAGACCTGGACCCTGAAATAAAAACAGACACATGTCAGGGATGAAGAGTAAAGGCAGAGGGACCCCCTCAAAGGCTGGTCTCTAAAGCATCCTCGGACCTGGGCAGAGGGTGAGGAGGGGGAGCAGGAGGACAGGAGTCCAGGCCATGGTGGACACTTTCCAAAGTCCCTGGCCTCAGGCTGGCACTGCTCTCTGGGTGTCCCTTTATCTCCCCCTCAGCTCCCTGGGGGAGGGCTGTGTTTGCTGGGTCATTATGCAAATATGATCCCACAACACCATCAAATTCTGAGTCCCCAGGAGAGTTTTTGGCTTTCCTGTGAACAGATCGCAGTGGTTGCGTGAGCTGTCAGTCTGTCCCTTGAGAGGAAGCACCTGCTGTCAGTCAGGTCTAACTCAGGGCACGCAAGTGGGCAAAGAACTCTTTTTAATGGACCCATTTGAGTGGGTTTCAGCCATGCCCCTGTGAGAAGACCCACAGCGCCCGCTGGTGATGTCCTCTCAGAAACAGTCATGGTGGATGGAACTGCAGAAGGATGGTGGCACTTCCTGAATGAATGAATGAATAAATGAATGGAAAAAGTTGACCTATTCCTGATTTCTTGCATAGAGTTTTCTTTTTTAATTTTACATTTTGTGTTTTTAGTTCTATAATTCCCACTTGGTTTGTTCTCGTGACTTCTATTTACATTCGTAGTTTTCTCCTTTCCATTTGTACCAAGAACGCTCACTGTTGCCCTTCAGAGGGATGTCAGGGTCACTGCCAGACTGATGTCTGTCACTGTGTCTCCTCATCACAGTCCTCTCAGTGTCTGTGTCAGGTCACTCTCTATTCTCATCAAGTTTTTACCTCCTGCTTCTTGAAAAATCAGGTGGGGTTTTACTGGATCCAGGACTTTGGGGGGTCACAGGAGGAGCCCCTGAGTCCCATCTCCTCTGTCTTCCCTCAGGCCCCCCTCCTGCGGAGCTGCAGCACAGAAGGTCAGGGGGTGGGTGTTCAGCTCCCACTGGCCCCACAGGGGTGGAGCCCTGATTCCACTGCTCTGTGCTCTGACGCCTTCCTGGGGACAGTGAGGCAGTGGCTGTCACCTGCTGGTTCCCTTCATGCAGGGTGACAGACACACCCACTGCTGGCCCCTGCTGACCTCAGGGAGAGAAGCACAGGGCTGAGGCGAGTTTCTGTGCTCACTCCCCACTAGACTCTTTGGCCCTAGTGACACCAGGGAGGGGAGGGGACACCTGCAGTGCTAACTCTTCTCCCCCATCTCATCCAGTCACCTTTATTCAGTGCTGTTAGTGCTGGTGGGGTTCTATGCTGTGCTCTCCATGGTTCCCACACTCACCATCAGGGGGCGCAAGGGAGCAGACTAGCTTTGCCTTGTGCCTTTTCATTAGGTGTCTTTACTGAGTGATGAAGTTCAAGTTCAGCTCACCCCTGAGTAGCTAGAATCATGAGTGAGAATTTTTTGTCTGGTTAGAGTAACAGGAAAACATGGTCTGGCAAAGTATGTTGGGGAATGTTTCTTTCTCCTCTGTTTTCTTTCAAACTGTGTGTTCATTATTATTTCCCAGTTAAACTGTTTACTAAAATTAACAAAAAGTCTACCTGAGGCCAGATTTGTGTTTTTGAGCTTTGAAACTACAGCGGTAAAGAGCTGTCACGGCAAACAGGAAAGTAAACAGACGCATCTCTCATTCTGTCAGACATCACAGCAGACACACAGGGCACGCCGTCACTCGCTTGTGATTCTACAGCCAGTGTCGAGATGACTACAGATTCAAAATGAACTGCACATTGTTGATAGATCAATTAGTCCAGGGATTTTGATTATGGTAATGTATTCTGAAATATAAATAGGAGAAGCTGTTCAAATCTAATTTGCAATAACGAGTGAATCGTTTCTCCAGTGTGGCCATGACAGACAACATAGTGTTTCCTAACACTCTGAGGTCTCTGGGTCCCTGCCTGGGAGCCGAGGCCCCAGGGAAGCCAGGTCACAGGTGTGGGAATGCTGATTTTCTTATCATACCACCAGGAACTCCGAAACCAGGTACACAGTGATCCTGTTTGCATTAGGAAACCAGGTAGCAAATGAGGCATTTATGTTGAACCTGTAAAGACAGACAGGGGTGGGACCGTGAGGTCTCTGGGTTGACAGCACCAGTGATAACAGAAGCCAAAACCCAAACGAGTATTGGTCCCAGTCCGGGACAGGACAGTTATGGGTCACCAAAGAGGGGAAGGCAAATGTTCACTTCACATCCATGTGGCATGGGAGCTCTTTGTGGCCGGGGTATGAAGGCCTGTGACTATGCTAATCAGCCTCCTCATCAGGCTGGTCCTCACAGGTGGTCAAAGAGCCCATGAGCACCAAGTAGGAGCTGGTGAACAGGGATGACTCTCAGGGACCTTGTCCCAGGTGCCAAAGTAGAGTAGCTGATCTGACTTGAGATTTTGGGACCATTACCATGGCAATGCTCAGAGTTTGCTGACATATGTTCAGGAGAAGGTCACATCGGATCTGGATTCAACAAGAGCTTTATGGGGGGTCGAAGGGTGTGACTCAGGAACAGAGAGTGGAGCACCCGCTCTTGCTGCCCCACAGCCCAGCCCCCACTCTGGGCTGTTGCCACAGTCCAGTGGGGTGCAAGAGTAAAGGGGGACATAGCCAATGTCTGTGGGCTCAGGAAACCCCACTCACAGGGGTCCCCATGGTCCTGAGTGGTGGCAGCTGTGAGAACATCTCATCCATGGACCCACTTCACCCACGAGCCTGGAGCAGGCTCAGCATTTCCCCAGCACGAGCAGAGCATTCTCACCCTATTGTGACCCAAACAGATGTTTCTGGGCCACAAGCCACTAGTGGCCCCTTGGATAACCCTCTTGCAAGATTCAGCTGAAGGCTTAGGGACTCAGCAAAGACTCCAGGCCAGCTCTGTGCATGGAATTCGTCCTGGGCCTGAGTCTGTGCCAAGGATCTCACCTCCTAGCACCTCGTCAGTGCTACGCAATGCTTTGCAGCCAGCCTTGTGCTCAGGAGCCTGGGAGGAAGGACAAGGTCAGTGCTCTGCCCTCCAGGACACCAGAGTCCCTGCTGTGGTGGACAGTACCCCACTGGGAGGGTTCCCAGGATCTGGGAAAAAAAGTGCTCTCTCCTTATTTCAAGAGAGAAACATCAGTGTCAAATGCTCTGTTTATATTACCTTTGGGAAACAGGTATCATTTCAGTAACATAATGAATAATTTCTTCTGTGTTGGTTCTGTTTTCCTGAGACTTCAGAAACATGGACTAAAAAATACAGACTAGACCCACTGTAAACCTGGAGACACTTTCAAGTAAGTTTGCAAATAGAGGAGTTGTTTTTCAATGATCATTTGCTTGAACCAAAACTCTGTTAGGCTGAGGTTTTTGTCCTACTTCCCCATCTGTGTGTGTCACTGTGAGGAGCATTATTGTACCCAATCATACAGTAATAGTCGGCCTCGTCCTCAGGCTGCAGCCCAGAGATGGTCAGGAGCCCTGCATTGGCCGAGGTGTCTTTGGATCCAGAGAAGCGGCTGGGGACCCCGGAGCCCTGGTGCTTGCTTGAGCCTGAGTAGTAGTACAGCAGATACCGGGGAGGGCTCCCTGGCTTCTGCTGGTACCACAGTATAGCATAGCTGCCAACACTGACGCCACTGCTGAGGGTGCAGGTGAGTCTGGCTGTGGCTCCAGGAGATGCAGAGAGGGAGGGCGGCTGAGTCAGCACAGGCTGGGAGAGGGAACCTGCAGACACAACACTTGTCAGTGATGGGGCAGAACCGAGGGAAGCTTCTCAGGAGATGGAGCAGGAAGGGGATAAACTTGGGCACTGAGCCCTGGTCCCCAAGGCCCGACCCTACCTGTGCAGTGAGAGAGGAGCACGAGGAGGAGAGGAGTCCAGGCCATGGTGCACACAGCCCCTGAGCCCAAGGTGGTGCTGGGCTGCCCAGGCCTCCTTTTTTCCCCACCCTCTGCCAGGGGAGGGGCCATCCATGCAAATGTGTGTTCATCCAGGTGCTACCCAGCCCCTCCCTGAGCCCTGGTGCTGGAGCACAGCTCACACCCCAGACAGAGGTAGATGTATGTTGGCTTCACCCCTGAAGAATCATCGGAATCAGACAAGATCAGGTGCATTCAGGGTAGCATGGCCTTACAGAGTATCTGAATGAACCTCAATCACTAATTTGAAAGGACATAAGCACCCCTATGTCCATTGCCCCATTACTTACACTCACCAAGATACGGCAGCAGCCTAAGTGTCCATCAGCAGATGAGTGGATAAAACAGCTATGGGACATTTACACGATGGAATACTATTCGGCAGTAAAAAAAAAGAAAGTTTTACCCTTTACAACAGTATGGATGCACCTGGAAAATATTAGGCTGTGTAAATAAGCCAGTCAGAGAAAGACAAATACCATATGATTTCACTCACATATAGAATCCAATGAACACCCTGAACTCACAGGAAAACAGAGACACACTCTGAGATAGAGACCAGGGTGAGAGCTAAGGAAGGAGTCAGAGGGTAGAGGGACTGAGCAAAAAGGGAAAAGGAAAGGACACATGGATGTGGACAAGAGTAATGTGATTGTGGGGGAGGGGTGATTAAGGGAGAATGAATGGCAATGGGAAAATATCATTAAAGACAGAAAAGGCCTGGGGAGGAAGCACCTGCTGAGAGAGCACAAAGGTCTTTGCTCAGAGGATCTGCCAGGTCAGAGAGGACCCCTCACCAGAGTAACAATCAGTGAGTTCCAGCCCCTCCCCCAGTCCCAGGCTCCACTGAGTAAGGGCCCTAGCTGAACAGCTGTGTAAGGAGCACAGTATGGTCCCACAGCGCCCCCTGCTGGTTGAGCGCACACACTTCACCATGGCCTGAAGTCCCAAGAGCCCTGCTGGTCTCTGCAGCTCAGCAGGTTGCACATGGTTCCTTGGGCTTCATTCCTAAAACCAGAACGACTTTATGATCCAGAATTCCACCTGTAGGTATTTATCTGAAGAAAACTAAAATATCTCTAAAAGACATGTGCAACCCCAGGCCCAGGACAGCATTGTTGTACAACAGCCAACATATGGAAATCGCCTAAGTGTCTGTTGATGGGTGAATGGCTAAAGATGATATCATACATATTATATAATGTTAAATCAATGAATGAACGAGCCTTTGAGAGAAATGGAATCTTGTTATTTGAGACAACATGATTAAAACTTGGGGACATTATGGCATGTAAATAAGTCAACCAACAGGACAGACTCCATGATCTCACTTATATGTGTAATCTGGTCACCACCAACAAAAAAAAAACTAATAAACAAAAGATACAGAAAACAAATAGGTGGTTGCCAGAGGCAGAGGTAGGGTGGAATAGAAATGAGTGAAGAAGTTCCAAGGTACAAATTTGCAGTTATAGCATAAATCAGGCCCTGGCCAGGTAGCTCAGTAAGTTTGATGTGTTGAGATGAGGCAAGGCTGTGAGTTCGACCTGTGGTCAGGACACGTACAGGAAGCAACCGATGAATGTGCAAACAAGTGGAACAACAACATCCACTTCTGTGTATGTGTCTCTCTCTCACTGTCTCTCTCCTTCTCTGTCTCCCTGTCTCTCTCCCACCCCCTTCCTCCCTCTCTCTCTAAAGTCATTTCTCCTAAGAAGGCATCATTATGTATTTTAGAGTGTTATAGAAGCCAATATCTGGGAAAAAAACAGACACATCACATTGGACACCATCATGTGCAATTCCACTCAATGGACAGGACAGTAACATCTTTATGAGTGAACTAGTGCAGGAACAGGCACATTTGTAAATATTTCTGTATGGAATCGTTCGTGCCCATGAACCAAACCTGAGTTCATACTCTTGTCTGCAACTCTAACACGTGGCTGCCGGGACCATCATGCCTCCTCCCCCGGGGATAAATGTCAATTTCCATTACTGGGGTGAGTACTCTGGCTCCCACTCTTGCCCTCCCACTCACGTGATTATGTAACGACAGTGCAGAGTACAGCCACACCTGCACTGTTACCTGTACCCCCTGGGAATCCACCCTGTGACTCGGAGCACAGTTTCAGTGCAGTTTCCTTTGCTGGTAGTGTGACAGCAGCCCCCACTGTCACAGGTACTTCAGTGAGTAACTTTCTCCCCACCCTTCCCCTCACGGCAGGGGCTCATGCCTTCGCAATTCAAACCCATGGGCTCCTGCCACCTTCCACATTCCACCACGGGACCCTCAACCTCCTAAACTGCATGTCATGTGCACTTTTTAAGGCCTGTTATTGTGCTTCGCAGTTTTCAATGCATTTGACAAGGTCGTAGTGCCATTTAGGTGCCATTACATTATTATGTAGAATAATTCAGTTGCTTCTTCTTTGTTTTCACATAGTCGAATTTAAAACAGATGTTCCTACTCTCCCTAGAGTTTTGCCTCTTCCAATATTTGACATCATTAGAATCATGTTAAAAATGACATCGCCTTTTAAAAGGAAGCCCCTTGTTGGAGGACCTCACTGCTGCTCCCGGCTTGGGGTGAGCCCACACACAGCTGTAATACACACCCACGCACGGCCTGTGGGTTGCTCTCAGGGTGGGGAGACTGTTGATAAAGATACTTTAAACTTTCACATGCAGGTGTTTCTGTGAACAGAAATTCTGATTTCTTTTTATAATTTCATTTTATTTACTGTAACTTTTTAATTGAGGTATAATTGATATACAATATTATATTCCTTTCAGCTGCACAACATCATCATTCTACATTGACAAATATTGCAAATTCATCACCAAAATAAGTCTACTTGACTTCCCTCACTACACATGGTAACAATGTTTATTATTTCTTGTGCTGAGAATGTTGGGGATCCGCCCCTGCAGCTGCGTTCACACACGCACGGCCACAGCATCTCCACCCCAGTCCCCGTGCTGTCCACGACGTCCCCAGACCCTCTCATTCCACAACGGGGAGTTGATCCCTTTCACTGCCTTTAGCCACGTGGCCACCCCCTCACCCCAGACCTCTGGAAACTACCAATCTGTTCTAATTTTATGCTTCTACATGGACATATTTTATAGAAAAGTTATTAAAAATCAGAAAACAAAACAAAGCACTCAGCAGTGACTACACTGAAGGACATTATAATGTGAGATGCAAAGAGCTCACTCTTCCTTCACGCACAGCACACACGGTGCTCGGGCCCTGCGTTAGGTTCAGGGGCCCAACACAATGTTCTATTTGTTGGAACATCACAAGAAAAACTGAATGCAAACTAGTCTTGAAGTCAACTGTCTCCATCAGGTGGGAAAATGGACTTTCATTTTCATTTAGGACACTCAGTCTGGGAGAGTGCTGCTGTGAGTGACTGTGAGGACAGAAGGGAAATACCCTTCAACCCAGACAGTGTCCCTGGGTGAACCTGGGCCCAGGACGGCAGGACAGAAGGAGAAGTCACAGGGCACAGGCCGAGCCTGAGCAGCAGCAGCTGCAGTGTTCACCCAGCTCCCAGATGACACAGGGGTTCTTGTCTCACTTCCCCACAGGCCTGCAGCACTGTGCAACTGCTGAGATTGTTATCATAGGTCTGGCAGTAATAATCAGCCTCGTCCTCAGCCTGGAGCCCAGTGATGCTCAGGGTGGCTGAGCTGCCAGACTTGGAGCCAGAGAATCGGTCAGAGACCCCTGAGGCTCGTTTGCTATTATCATAGATGAGGAGTTTGGGGGCCTTTCCTGGGAACTGTTGGAACCATTGCACATCATAACCCCCGATGTTGGAGCTGCTTCCAGTGCAGGAGATGGTGACCCTCTGTCCTGGGTTCCCAGACACTGAGGGTGGCTGAGTCAGCACAGACTGGGCCCAGGATCCTGCAAAACAAAGACACACAGAGATGGTGATTCCGGATCTGGACACAAAGAAGAAAACGCATCATGAGTTTGCCCAAGGCCCATCCCCTGTCCCCACATGCAGTCACCTGTGCAGTGGGCCAGGAGGGTGAGCAGGAGAGGGGACCAGGCCATGGTGGAGACCATCCCTGAGTCCTGCCTTCTGTGGCCCCACAGCTGAAGCAGGGTTTCCCAAAATCTCTCCCTTCCCTTTGTACTCTGAGAGAGGAGGACCCATTTATGCAAATGAATCCCCAGCCACACCTCCTCAACTATTTGATTCCTCCCTGAGTCCAAACCACCTACCCCTGCCCCAGGACCCTGTGCATGACTGCGAGGTGGGGCTTTGTGAGACCTGTGCATTGGGGAAGGCACATCTCTAAGCCTCAACTGGCAGGTCCCAGCTCAAATCACCCCGGTTCCCTCAGGAACAACACCCGAGCGCCATCTAGTGCCCAGCCCCAGACTCCATTGTGTGTGGTGACCAGAACCCAGAAGAGACAGCCTCTGACTTCCACTTTCTGTCCACTGAAAACTGCCTTAGGGCGAAGCCAAATGTCCCCTCTTATGGGTTCCCCATCACCACAGGGCACGTTAGTGATGTCCTCAGAGACCTCAGGATCAGCCTCTCCTCACCTCCCTGGGATTTCCATGCTCAGGAATAACGTGCTGTCTCTTACTTAAACCCTTAGGCCAGCATCAAGTCCAGAGCAGTGACCAGCCCCAGGCAGGCATGTCCCCTTCTGTGCAGGACACGGGTTCGTTGCTCCCTGGTGTTAGAGGTCTCCTTCCCTGTGGGTCCCCAGCAGAACTGAGGAGAAAGGGCCCCTTCTCTCTAGGGATGGGGGGGCTGTGGGGAGAAAGCCCCCTCCTCCTTAGTGTGTGATGTTGTGTGAACTTTTGTCATCATCCCAACTTCAGGGAACCCTCGGTCCTCACACACTGTGAGCACCGATCCCTCCTGGGAGTCTGCTCCCAAGCTCACATTGAAAAGTTGGCCGGGACCTTGTCAAATCACATTGTTTGTGGCATTTCTCTAAGAGTAAAAAGGGCCAACATGCAGAAAGATCTAGAAAAATTTTCAATTACTTGGAAAACTTTTTATTAAAAGTTTATAATCAGTCACCACTTATCCAACTTAAAATGCATGTATGATATTTATTTAAGATTCCTCTCAATAAGATTCAGTTAAAAATTCCACCATGGGATCCTCAACTCTCTACATTAGATTTCACGTGCCTACGTTAAGCTTCTGTCACTGTGCTTAAAGTTTTCAATGAGTATGACAGAGCCATGGTGTCATGTGGGTGCGGTTACATTGTCATGCAGAACAATTCCATTGCTCCCGAAGAAATACGTTGCGCTCACACAGTCCATCTTCTTCCGCAAACACCCGGTGCACAACACACGTCCACACTGCTCTGGAGTCGTGCTGCTTCCAAACGTGACGTAATTACAATCGCACTCGGAATACAAATTCCCTTCCCCAAACAGGCCCCTGGCCGGAGGACGTCATCGCGCCTCCCAGCTGGGGCGAGTCAGTGGACGGCTGTGAGGGACGCCCAGGCACAGGGGCGTGGCTGCTCTGTGACTGGGGAGACTAGGAGTAAAGAACCATAAAGTTTCCCATGCAGGTTTCTCTAGGGTCAGAAGTGTGAATTTATTTTTATGGTAATTTTTATTGTATCTCTTTAACTCAGGTTAATTCGTATACAACACTGATTAGTTTCAGTTGTACAACACTATCGTTCCATATGGAAATGTATTACGGAATCACCACTAGGTAAGTCTACCTGACATCCATCACTACACATGGTAGCAATTTGTATTATTTCTTGTGCTGAGAACGTTGGGGGTCCACTCGTTCAGCTGCGTTCACACAGGGACAGCCACAGCATCTCCGCCCTAGTCCCCGTGCTGTCCACGACGTCCCCAGACCATTCATTTCACAACTGGGAGTTGGTCCCGTTTAACTCCCTTTACCCACATAGATGAAACTACCAATCTCTTATCATTTTATTCTTGTAAGGGGCCATATTTTGTACTAAGTATCAGAAGACACAACAGCAGGTCAGCAGTGACTACACTGAAGGACATTATAAGATGAGATGCAAACAGCTGACTCACCCTTCACGCACAGTACACACAGTGCTCAGGCCCCGTGGTAGGGTCAGGAGTCCAACACAATGTTACATTTTTGTTGCCCAAAAAATAATGAATACAAACCAGTCTGAAAGTCAGCTGTCCCCAGCTGGAAGGGAGATGGACTCTAAGTTTTGTTTGGACCCTTAGTCTGAGAAAGTGCTGCTGTGAGTGACTTAGGACAGAAGACAGAAGAAATTTCTTCAGTGTGAGACAGGGTCCCTTGGTGAACCTGAGCAGTCAGAGAATGAGCAGAAGGCACAGGGAACAGGAGGAGCCTGAGCAGCAGCAGCTGCAGGGTTCACCCAGCTCCCAGATAACACAGGGGTTCTGTGTCACTTCCCCAGAGACCTGCAGCACTGTGCGAGCATCGAGATTGTCATCATAGGACTGGCAGTAATAATCGGCTTCATCCTCAGCCTGGAGCCCAGTGATAGTCAGGGTGGCTGAGCTGCCAGACTTGGAGCCAGAGAATTGGTCAGGGACCCCAGGGGAGCGATCTTCGTCATAATAGATGAGGGTTTTGGGGGCCGTTCCTGGGAGCTGTTGGTACCATTGCACAAAATTATCCCCGATGTGGGAGCTGCTTCCAGTGCAGGAGATGGTGACCCTCTGTCATGGGTTCCCAGACAGTGAGGGCTGCTGAGTCAGCACAGGCTGGGAGAGGGATCCTGCAAACACACACAGTGTCAGTGATGGGGCAGAATCAGTGGAAGCTCCCCAGGAGATGGAACAGGAAAGGAATAAACTTGGGCACTGAGCCCTGATCCCCGAGGCCTGTCCGTACCTGTGCAGTGAGAGAGGAGCAGGAGGAGGAGAGGGGTCCAGGCCATGGTCCCCACCGACCCTGAGCCCACAGTGGGGCTGGGCTGCCCAGGCCTCCTTTTCTCCCCTCCCTCTGCCAGCGGAGGGGCCGTCCATGCAAATGTGTGTCCATTCAGGGGCTGCCCAGCCTCTCCCTGAGCCCTGGTGCCAAAGTTCAGCTCACACCCCAGAATGAGGGGATGAAAGTTGGCTTTATCACTTGAGTGAATCCTGCTGGGGAAGCACTTGTGAAACAACGTAAGTTCCCAGCTCTGGGGACCATATAAGTCCTGAGAGGACACAGCTGCAGAGTCCCCATCATTAAACACTGGGCCCAGCCCCCAGGCCAAGGCTCCTGTTAATAAATAGTCCTTAATGAGCTCCTGGGTAAGCTGAACAGGGCAGCCCCACAGCGGCCCCTGATGGTCAGACAGCACACATGTCTCCCTGAAGCAAAACCCTGAGAGCCCAGCTGGTTTCTGCAGCTCAGCAGGTCACTGGCTCCATTCATTCACACATCCAGGGTCTGGTTCCCAGATACTGTCACTCTGAGACACTGTACTGGTTCCTGGTGCATATCACTCCCAGGAATCCTCAACTGTGGGAGATGCAAACTTCTACCTAAAAGAAAAATTAATTTGGATTCGCCCCAGTGATGATACTGCAAAAGTAAATGCACAGAGACTTTCATGTCCCATGTCACAATAGAGGGGGCCACTCTTCTGGTTGGAAGGGGCATAATGGCTGCTCAGAAAATTTGCCAGGAGCACATGCAGGGGACACGTGACATGCAGAGGAGGCCTATTCAGCACACATCTCAAGTCACCTGATGCACGCACAGTTTTCACAGATCTGATGTGATTAAGTGATGGGCAACAATAATGGCTGTTGAAGGCTTCACACTTACCAACGGAAATGTAGCATGCTTATCCATTTCAGAAGTGGCCTTTTGACCTTAGGTGGTGGAGTCCTGTGTACCTGTGTCACGTGTTTCTTGTTAGGGTTTTGTCATAGGTGACCTAACATTTGCAAATGTCATAAACAAATCTCTACCTACTTGTGTTCTCTTACTGATTGTGTTCTTTCTGTAGCAAGGTAAATGTGAGATTGAAGTATTTTTATGTCAACTGTTGTGTTTTTCAGTTCTTCCATTTCCATTGGGTTTGTTTTCATGATATTATTTCAACTCTGAGTTTCTCTTTTTGCCCATTTGAAACAAGCAGGCTTATGATTGCTCATCAAATGGATGTTGGGATTGTTCTCAAAATATACCAGTCACAACATTTCCTCATCTGAGTGAGCTCAGTGTCAGCATAAGTAAATTCTCTTTCCCACTCAACTTATTTTTTTAACATGACAAGCAATGTATTTACCCTGGATTCAGGATTTGGGCAGATGCCACTCAGAGGAGCTTAGCAGAGAGAGAGTGAGGCTTGGACTTCAGTCCTGCCCGGCACCCCGCCCACCCACACTGAGCAGGGGCTCCTCGTCCCCGAGGCTCCTCCCTGTGCCGCAGGTGTCCCCGCACCTCACTCCTTCCTCTAAGGGGTGACCTCCACTGCACGCGGACTTCCTCCTGCTCCTCCTGCCACTTAGATAATTACATTGTTGGGACCATACAGGTGCCTGAGCCCTCAGAGTGAATGTGTGCTCCACTCAGAGAATGGAGGGGCCGAGGGCATGGAGACCCCTGCACACCCTCTGTTTCAGGGCCTGGGGTGACTGGCTCCTCTCTCTCTCCTCACACTTTACTTCCCACCATGTCATCCCACTGCCATAAACCTCATCAATTGTCCCGTCCTCAACTGCAATGGGACCTGTGTCCACTTATAACCAGTCACAGGGGACGTCTCCAGGAAGAGACCAGAATCATTCGGAAGTGAGATCTGCTCTCCTGGTGCTCGCCCCGCTGACAGCATCCTCATGACGTGGTCACAGCACTTCCCTTCCAGGACGCAGCCAGGTCCCCACAGCCACGGACAGGTGACTCCTATGCAACACAGTGAGCTGATGTGCCCTGTGCCTTCTTCAGAGGAGGCGTCAGGCGTCAGTGCACAGTATGCACTCCGGGAGTCGGTGAGAGTGGAGTGGGACTGGATAAAAAAGTAAGTACGTATACACACGCACACACACACACAACCACAGGAATGTAGTAGATTAAGGCACTAAGGAAATAATGGTGTTAACATTCTGTACATGAGTGGAATACAAGTCTGACAAACACACAGTGGGGTCAGGAGCAGGTGTGTTGAGTGAACACAGAAGCACTGTGGACAGTGAGGGAGGCTCCTACAGGGTCCCGGGGACGTCAGGGTCACCATACTGATCACTGTCCCTGAGCTTCAGCGCTCCTTTGACAGCCGTGTTGCTACCATCCGCAGTTCAATGGTCATATTCAGCTGCATCCTCGGGCTGCAGGCCGGTGATGGGCAGAGAGGCCGTGCTGCTGGCCCTGGAGCCAGAGAACCGAGTGGGGACCCCTGAGGGCTGAGAACTTCTGAGCATCACAGTTTGGGGGCCACACCAGGAACCCGTTGGTACCAGCCTGCACTGAGGATCCCAACACTGTTGCTGTCTTCAGGGCAGGAAAGCCTGACCTTCTGTCCCCCTCATTTTATTCTCACTGCAGGTGGAGAGTGAGCATGTCACCCCCACTTTCCTGGTGCCCTTCCTGCGTCACTAACCAAATGCCTGGCCCACAGCAACTTCCCTCATTGATCCGAATGATCCATATCTTTTCCTTTGCATTCTTACTTGTTATTAGGACATTCTGGGCCCCACCCCATACATCCACGCCACTCTTACTTCTTCTGCCAATTCCAAACTGAAGACCAGTCTATTGATGAGGCCTGGTTGGCCCATGTCCCCGCCCACCCTCAGGCCCAAACCCACCCACATAACCGTCTCCCATGTAGGTGCTTTTTCCCACCCTTTACACTCTCCCTCACAGCACAGCTTCCGGGGCTGAGAGGAAGCAGATAGAGAGCTGAAAATACACAGCTGGCACAGTTTTGTTTCAGTGGTAATTAAGAACAGATTCTAAGTCCTTCAGATAAAAATTCACTTTTATCTCATCCCTGGAACATCCAATGTGTATCCCAGCATGAATTCGAACTCCTCCCCCTTAGGACAACCCCACAGCGCCCCCTGCAGGGTCCATGTCTCAATCCTTCCAGGTCTTGTGACCCACCTGAGGAATGCAATACAGTGTTCGTGATTTTGGATGATTTTACTAATCACTCTAAATCTCACTGGTAAGTGGTCCTGGAATTTTGGTCCACACAGAGAAGAGTAGAGACTGTTCTATCTTCTGTAGGACACACCTTGTCCCATGTGATCTCTGAAAAACATTTAGTGTGTGAGCAGGCTGAAAAGATAGTAACAATGGATTACCAAAATTTGTAACTACAGACAATAAGGAAACAATTGCACATCCCCAGGCACTAGGAAAAGAGTAGCCAACTGAAGAAGCGACAAGAAATGCCGCCCTCAGTTACCCTTGGTCCCAGGCACCTCAGGGGTGACAGCTGCAGGCTGAAAGAGCACAGGGAGGTTTCAGTCTCACTTCCCCATGACTCTGGAGCATCGTGTAAGTGTCACTGCTGCTGTCCCATGCACCGCAGTAGTAGTCAGCCTGATCCTCAGGCTGCAGCCCCGAGATGAGCAGGAGCCCTGCATTGGCTGAGGCATGTTTGGATCCAGAGAAGCGGCTGGGGACCCCGGAGCCCTGGTGCTTCTCTGAGTCTGATTTATAACCCAGGAGGTACCGGGGAGGGCTCCCTGGCTTCTGCTGGAACCAGAATATATAGTAGGAGCCAACAACAAAGCCACTGCTCAGGGTGCAGGTGAGGGCAGCTATTGCTCCCGGAGACACAGAGATGGACGGCGGCTGAGTCAGCACAGGCTGGGGGAAGGAACCTGCAGAAACACAGACACCCTTTATGTCCTGGAGGAACAACGAGACAGAAGGACACTTTCAGCGTGTGGGGAGAGGGAGTCCAGGGAGGTGGGGTGTCAGGACATCCTGACCTGTGCAGTGAAGGAGGAAGACGAGGAGGGAGAGTGGGGTCCAGGCCATGGTGGGGATGCCCCAGTGCTCTGCTGAGGCTGACACCCTGCTGGTCCCTCTTATCCCCTGAGACACAATAGAAAGGGTTCTTTATGCAAACTCACTCCATCCTCTGGCCAATGAAATCCCTCCCAAGGCCCTGTGTGCCCCCCAGTGTCCTGGTTCACACCTGGGAGGGGTGGACCTGGGCTGGGCCTCACCTGAGGCTCCCCAGGGGCCCAGTGAGCACAGACACCAGTCACCACATGCCTAGTTTCCCAGCTGAGAGCCCACACAGACTGCTCACCAGAAAACCTCAGAGCCCCCGCTGCCCCACCCAGGCCCATCACGCCCGTGACCAGGCAGCAGGTGACTGACTGAGACCCTGTCCTCATGACCGCCTTGTCCTCCGCCCACTCCCTGCCCAACTACAGAGCCAGGCCCCCCTCAGGGGCTGCCTGCTTCCTCCTTCCAGTCTGTTTTCTGTTCGGGCCCCTTCACCTAGAATCACCCAGACTTCACCCCACTCCCTAAGGAAACTCCGGGCAATGGCGCCTCCTGCATGAGCTGCACGAGACACAGACGCACAGGAGCCGAGAACACGGACAGTTCGGCCATGCAGCCACCGCCCAGGCTGCTCACGAAGGCAGGTTTGTCACCTGCCGCGGGGCCCTCACTACATCAGCTCTCGGGACTCACAGAGCAGGTACGGGGAGGTCTGTGGTGAGTGTCCTTCTGTGCTTGCTCGTGTTCTCCAAGTGGCGTGGGCCCTCTCCCAGGCTGACAGCGCTCTGCTTTGGGGGCTTTATGAATAGAACCTGGGTGTCTTCTTTCATCAGGCGACTTGATTCTCCTCCTCCAGACTTCTCCTCGGTTTCTAACTACCTTTGCCTTCCCTTCCTACTTGATACCAATCCGGTCAGTTTAATGATTTTTAAACATGTATGTAGATACTTTTGGAGAAGGGAGCTTTCATCCCCACCGCAGACCCGCCGATTCGGAATCTGCGCTGCCCAGGCCCCGGAAGCTCCCTGTGCAGAGTGAAGTCGGGGGGGCTCTGGCCTCGCACACACGAAGGCCCCGCAGGGCTTGTGCTGGGCAGCGCGTCCCCTCCTCAGTCTCTCCTCTCCCCGGGCTCAGCCAGCAAACTCTCGTCCTGCTTCCCCTGCCAGCCCCTCGCACCCAGACAGACTTCCCCAGGCTTCCCCCTGAGAGTGGGAGGCGTCGCCCCTTACCTCACAGAACACAGACGGATGACGGAGGGTGCTGATAATGCCATGATGGTCTCCACATAAGGACACTAGCAAACAGTCGGACCGATACAATGGCCACAATTTGCATTACTTCCTACAATCAAAATAATGGTAGCAATTGTTATATGTTTCTGTAGGTTTGAGACAGGAGACGTTAAGCTTCAATGAAAGAGTAGTTGATAAAAGGTAAATATGTGAGCACAAATTTGACGATAGTGTGGGAAAATTGCGAATGGAGGTTCTGTAACGTGTGCACGCGGCTGGGGAACATGGTGACGGTAATTGTTCGACGCTCTGGTTTCCTGGAGATGCCACTTCAATGGGCCACTGCTCGGTGGCTCACATTCACAGAAACGTGCTGTCTTGTGCCCCCGGAGGCTAGAAGTCTGCGTCCTGGATGGCGGGCACCTGTCCCTCTGACACCTGCAGGGGACCCTTCCACGAGCCTCCACAGCTAACGGAGGTTTTCCTGACGTGTCTGGGGTTCCTCGGCCTGCAGCTGCACAGCTCCAGCCCCTGTCTGCGCCTTCACACAGCAATCTCCTTCCTCTCCCCGTCATCACTGTGGTCTTCCATGGACGCTAGTCATGCCCCACTAGGAGGCCACCCTACCTCACATGGCCTCATAGTAACTAATTACACCTGCAAGATGATATTTTTAAATAAAAACACCCTTTGAAATAATGGGGGTTGTGATTTCACAGATCTTCTTGGAGTAACCAATTTAATGGCCCACATTTGGAAAGAGTAATGCTTCCCCAAACCTTCTATTTTAAAAATATTTTAAATGCAATACATACACTGCAATAAAATATTTCCTGAAGAGCAAACTTTGCTAATAAACAAAAGGACGGTTTCCCCTGATTCCTGGGGGAACACCGCTGGACAGGGCCCTTCTGCAGGAAATGTGCTGGGCTCCAGCCCTTCATTCTAACTGAGCAGTCACAGATCCTCCTGGACTGCGCCGCAGATGGATTCCACCTTCCGGGGCATGTTTGACAGGTTCCACACCCCCGGGCCCCAGCAGTGGTCTCTGGCGTGGGTGAGGTGGGCGAGGAACAGGGCACAGGGTGAGGGAAGCACCAGGAGGACAGGAGTCCAAGTCATGGTGGACACTGTCCAAGGTCCCCTGGCCTCAGGCTGGGGCTGCTCTATGGGTATCCCTTTATCTCCTCCTCAGCTCCCTGGGTGAGGGGTGTGTCCTCCATTGGTGGGACGTCATGCAAATATGAGCTCACAGCACCATCCTATTCACAATCCTCAGTCCGGTTTGAACCCTCATTCTCAGGAGGAATCTGTGAGCTCTGAGTCTGTCCCTTGAGAGGAAGCACCTGCTGTCCCCGCTAACTCACACAAGTGACCATGGGTCAGGGCCATTCAACTAGAACCATTGAGTTTGTTTCAGGCCTTGAAGCTCTGAGAAGACCCACAGCGCCCCCTGCTGACGTCCTCTAGCTTACTCATGGTGGTGGGAACTACAGAAGGAATTATCAATATAGGCCCTTCTTTTCTGTCAAAAAGTAAAATAAATAAGTAAATAAGTAAGTAAACAAACAAATACACAAAGTATTACCTGATCTTGATTCCCTGTAGATAATTTTCTCTTTTTATTTCAACTATTGTTCTATCAGTTCCACAGTCCCCATTTGTTTTGTTTTCGTGACTTCCGTTTCGATTCCGAGTTTCTCTCATTTCCTAATGCTCATAGTTTCCCATCAAATGTACCTGACGATGCCGCCTGAACACGTCTGTCATTACCGTCGTCCGTCTCATGTCTGTGTTACTGTCAGCGGCGCGTCTTTTCTCTGAGTCTGTGTGAGACGCCAGGTGCTTTTTTCTGAGTTCTGGACATTTTGGAAAACACATTAGGGTCCTCTGGGTCCCATCTACTGTCTTTCACCCAGTGACCCCTGTTCGGAGCGGCACCAGGTCAGGGGGCACGTTCGGTTGCCACTGGCCCCAGCAAAGGTGGAGCCGACTGCAAGGCCAGCTGTGTGCTGCTCTCCCCTTCCTGGGCACAGTGAAGCAGAGACTGTCCCCAGCGGGTGCCCATCCAGTGGAGTGAGAGACAAGCCCGCCGCCGGATGCGTGAGCTCCTGGGCGGCAGCGGGGGTGGGCGCTCAGCTCCCCGCTGAGCCCTCTCCTGTCACCACACCAGGGACAGTCCAGGGCAACTCAGTCCCAACTCCCCTGCCTCCCACTTCTCACTTAGTGCTATTAATGCAGGATGGGCTCAAGGTTCATTTCTCAAGGGCCCACATAGTCACCATCAGGGGGCACACGGGTGCAACGTAGTGTTGGTCACAGTCAGGGACAGGGCAGTGTTGGGTCACCGGGGAGAGCTGGGCAGATGTTTCCCTCCTTTCCCCAGGTAACAGGAGCCCTGGTGGCATTAGGTTGTACTGAGTCCTGTGACAGTGATAATCAGACTGCTGATTGGGCTGGAGCCCAGAGGTGGGCAAGGAGGTCGTGAGCACCACCAAGGAGCCAGAGAAGATGCTGAGCCCCTAGGGTCACTGACCTCTGTCCTAGGTCACAAGGTCAGAGACCTGCCAGGAAGCCCTGAGGACCAGTAGGTTCACTGCTCCCTGTGCAGGAGAAGGGATGGTGGATCTGGGCTCACAAGAGTTTCCCAGGGGCAGTGAGCCAGGCACACCCTGGGGACGTCCTGCTCCTGCTGGCCCACAGCCTGGCCCACACCCTGGAGTGCTGGAAAGTTCCAATCACATCTGAGAGGAGAGGGGACAGTCAGGGCCTGTGGGCTCAGGAAAACCACTCACAAACGTTCCCATGGTTCTGTGTGGTGGCAGCTGTGAGAGCACCTCATCCACGGACCCACTTCTCCCACGTGCTCTGCAGAAGGCTCAGCATTTCCCCAGCTGCTGTGGGGCCTCCCCCACCACCTTGGGACACAGAAAAACAGATTTTCTCTTCCCAGGCCCTGCCTTTGCCCATTAACCACCCCATCCTCGACTTCACAACTGAACTCAGGGCCCCAGCAGGGCTCACAGGTGAGCCTGCCCCTGGAATTCCTCCTGCACCTGAGTCTTCACCCAGCATCTCACGTCTGAGTTTCCAGGCCCTGAGACACATTGGCCCTCAGCCTGCCCGGAGCTCAGGGCAGGGTGGGAAGGGGACAGTCTCTGCTCTGAGCCCTCCCGGTGCAGATCCGTGTGGTGAGGGACTGGCCCCTGCTGGGATGGTCCTGGGCTGTGACCAAGGAGAAAGGCAGGGAGGGCTGCTCCCTTACTTCAAGGGACAAGGAAGATCCTCAGACTCTGGTTGTATTGCACACGGATGGAGGGCAACACTTCTGTGAAAATGAATAATTTGTTTTTGTTCACTTTTGTGTTTCTGAGACTTAAGGAATACAGAATAGAATATTGAGAGTATCCTCACAATGAAACAAAGGTACTTCCAAGTAGACTTCGCATGTACACAGGTTACTTTATAACATTGAATTGTCATGAACCAAAACTGTGTTAGGCTGAGGTTTTTGTCCCACTTCCCCATCTGTGTGAGTCACTGTGGTGAGCATCACTGTGCCAAATCTCACAGTAATAGTCGGCCTCGTCCTCAGGCTGCAGCCCTGAGATGGTCAGGAGCCCTGCATTGGCCGAGGCGTCTTTGGATCCAGAGAAGCGGCTGGGGACCCCGGAGCCCTGATGCTTGTTTGAGTCTGAGTAGTAGTACAGCAGATACCGGGGAGGGCTCCCTGGCTTCTGCTGGTACCAGTACATAGTTTTACCACCAACACTTATGTCACTGCTGAGGGTGCAGGTGAGTCTGGCTGTTGCTCCCGGAGATGCAGAGAGGGAGGGCGGCTGAGTCAGCACAGCCTGGGAGAGGGAACCTGCAGACACAGACACATGGTAGTGAACAGAAGGGTCAGGGTGCAGTCTTTCTGGGTTGGTCTCCGAGGCCCGTCCCTACCTGCACAGTGAGAGAGGATCGCGAGGAGCAGAGGGGTCCAGGCCATGGTGAGCATAGACTGTTCTCAGGCCACAGAGCTGGGGCTGGGCTGCCCAGGCCTCTCTTATCCCCTCCCTGCTCACAGACGAGGGGCTGCTCATGCAAATGTGTCCCCACCCAGAGCTTGTCCCCGAAGGGGCACTGACAGGTCTGTGGCCCTTGCCCGCACAGCCAGCCTGTTCTGCTGGTTTCCCCTGTGGGTGGGTCTGGGGGAAGCCTCTGCTGGAACCACACACAGGCCCACATGCAGGGGACTCAGGCACTCCCAGAGAGGACACACCTGCCCAGTCCTCCCAGGAAGCAAAGGGCCAGCCCTGCTGCCCCCTGTAAGAGCAGACCAGGCACAGTCTCACAGCGACCCCTGCTGGTCGCTTTAAGCCACTCCAACACCTCACCTTTCCCTGCTTACTTGACTTCCCTCTTTCCAACACAGGAGGGTCACCCCTGCAGGGACCACACTGGGGCACTTCTGGTGTGAGCATCACTGATTCAGGCCTCCTCCATGGGCGGTGGTCCAGCGGAAGTACCACAGAATCCTGCCGAGGAGAGCGTGGGGACCACTGCGGAGCAGAGGCCACAGGGCCTGGATCTGAGAGCGAAGTGGACCTGTCCCCGTGGAGGGCCCTGAGGAGGGAACTTGCTCTGGGTGCTGAGTGTGACCAGCCGCTCACTGAGGGGACAGAGCCCTTCACAGAGGAGGACGTAGAAGGAGCAGGACGCTGACCCTTGCAGAGCAGGGTGGGGAGGAGTCTGCACACCCATGGGGCTCATCTGTATGGAGCAACTAAACAATAAGGGCTGTGGGGAGGGGGCAGGACCTGGGCGTCCTTGGGAACCACGTGGGACCCGCCTGCAACTTTGGCCCACGTGCTGGGACATTTTTACCGCCCTTTAACCTGTCCTCAGAGCTGCATTCATTCAATCATGCTCATACCTTAGGGATTTGTTCTGTGGGAAGTCCTAGGGCAGACCTTGGGACAGAGACCAGCAAGGGCACATTTGGGGGGGGGGGGCCTGGCAGGAGATGGCAGCAGAAGGAACAAGCACAGGGTGGGTGGGCTGCTGTCCTGAATGGGACTCGGAGAGGGGAACGACGTGACCCCATGGTGTGGGTTAAAACTCAGATGTGTTAGAGAAAAGGTAACACGGTTCTTACGGTCACAGGTAGTCATGTTCTTACAGTCCCTTGTCACTCTACCCCATGACATCTGTCCTTTCCCTGGCTGGCCAGGGGCTGTTGGACCAGACAACCTTTTATTCAGTGAATCCTCACAGGCACCCTCGCAGATGAGCAAACATC
This sequence comes from Phyllostomus discolor, assembly GCF_004126475.2. Taxonomy (NCBI): domain Eukaryota; kingdom Metazoa; phylum Chordata; class Mammalia; order Chiroptera; family Phyllostomidae; genus Phyllostomus; species Phyllostomus discolor. The sequence goes on along the minus strand of NC_040915.2, from coordinate 58,726,321 downwards.
CTAACTCTGCCCGCTGCAGGGTCCCAGGCTGACAGTGCTTGTCATAAGAGCGACTTCTGACGCCCTACAGACCCCAATACTGTGCTCCATCATTATAGCCACCGACTGCGGCAGGTCTGACGTTCCTAGGAGACACGTATTCTCAGGAGGAGGAAGGAAGGTCCGCATGTTCTGACTATGCAGCCCCCCTGCCTGTGTCTGTGACGTGGAGGCAGACGCTGTGCAGGGACTCGGTGCGTCTCAGGATGAGCAATAAACACACAAACAGCTTCTCTGTGCAAGTGAAACTGGAAAAGGCAGCAGACCTCCTGCTGCCGGTCACTACCAAACCCAGTAACCAGAGTCAGAGATTGAATATTTATGGGCGCTTTATTCAGATGGCCAGCGACCTGAGAAGAGGGCGGGTTCCCACCCTGAAAGACCCTTCTCACGTTTTCCTTCCAGGCCAACGTTTTTATAGCAGGGAATAAACAAGGTGTGGTGAGGGGTTTTGAAATTCAAGGAGAATTAGGTGAAAGAAACTGCAACATTCTTATCCTGGGCAGTTAGCTGTCCCCTGGGACGGGTGGTCCTCTGTCTCTCCCTGGAACTCAGTGTCCCGCATGCCTCCCCTTGTCCCCAGGCGGTGGTCCTCAGCAGTGCCCCAGGAGGTCGGCAGTTTCTCCCAGGGGCCAGGATGGGCCTTCTCTGTAGTTTCTGAAACAAAAGCTTTAACATATGCATTACTCACTAGCTTTATAACTATTTACCTTAAACTAACCTTTTCCAACTCTTGAGTCCCCTCTCACAAGTACTCAAAGGTGGATGGTTGCATCTTTTGAAAGAAGCAACAATTCTATTGTCATGTTACAGAGACTGGCTGTGGGTGGTGGAGAGTGGACAACACACCTGGGAGATGAGAGTAGGAAACACTTAGGACTTGAACTCAAGCTGGTCTACGAGGTTCACCATCCTCCCCAGACACAGAGCCCTGGGGAATGAAACTCCAGCAAGAACTTGTCCTTTTTCCTGGAAACTAACGTGGAGATGGAGTTCAGTCCTGCAGAGCGAGAGTGAGAGAGGAGGGGGTGCGGGAAGCAGCAGCGGAGCAGAGGAGGGGAGGGGCGGTGTGCGGGGCCCGGTCAGTGCGTGTCTGCAGGACCTGGGTCCCTTCACCTGTGTGGGCTGCTCCAGGGACAGAGGGAACCGTGTGTCTATGACCCAAGTCAGTGTTGATGTATCACTGTGGACGTGTCATTAGCAACACAATATTGTCACTTTAAGGGGTAAGGTTTGCTGGTGAACATGACTTTCTTTCTTCTTTTGTCCTTTTTTCATCCTCACCTGAGGACGTGCTTATTGACTTCAGAGGGAGAGGGGTCGAGGGGGTGAGAGAGAGAAGTACCAATGGGAGAGAGAAACGATGGCCTGTTGCCTCCTGCACCTGCCCTGACCAGGGATTGAACCCACGACCTAGGAATCTGCCCTGACTGGGAGCACAAACCCCGACCCTTTATGAGACCGCACTCCAACCACCTGCACCACACCAGCCAAGGAAAACACTTTATAGTTGCAGACACAGGGTCAATTTCTTACCTTACTCCTACCCTGTGTGGGCTCCATCCCCTCTCACTGGTGTGAGAGCCTGGAATGCCTTGTGCTGGCTCCCTGACTAAGTCACTCATTCCTGTTCAAGAACGGGGCCTAGTGAGGAGCGCCCCCTGAAGGCACCTTGGCAGAAGTTTTCAATAAAAGATCCTCAGAGACAAGGGCTCTGGGCCCAGGGGTTTCTGTCTCACTTCCTCTTCATCTGAGCCACTGTGAGTAACTGAAGCTGCTCCCACTGCCATATTGTGTAGCACAATAATAGTCGGTCTCGTCCTCAGGCTGCAGCCCCGAGATGACCAAATGTGCAGCATTGGCCGAGGTGTCTTTGGATCCGGAAACTCGACTGGGGACCCCAGGTCTCAGCTGCTTGTCTGAGTCTGAGTAGTAGTACAGGAAAAACCGGGGAGCGCTCCCTGGCTTCTGCTGGTACCAGTACATGTTTTTACCAGCAACACTGAGGTCTCTGCTGAGGGTGCAGGTGAGTCTGGCTGTGGCTCCCAGAGATGCAGAGAGGGAGGGCGGCTGAGTCAGCACAGCCTGGGAGAGGGAACCTGCAGACACAGACACATGGTAGTGAACAGAAGGGTCAGGGTGCATTATCTCTGGGTTGGTCTCCGAGGCCCGTCCCTACCTGCACAGTGAGAGAGGATCGCAAGGAGCAGAGGGGTCCAGGCCATGGTGAGCACAGACCGTTCTCAGGCCACAGAGCTGGGGCTGGGCTGCCCAGGCCTCTCTTATCCCCTCCCTGCTCACAGACGAGGGGCTGCTCATGCAAATGTGTCCCCACTCAGAGCTTGTCACCCAGGGCACTGACAAGGTCTGGGGGCATTCTCCAGGGAGCCAGCCTGATGTGCTGGTTTCCCCTGTGGGTGGGGCTGGGGAAGCATCCAGGGTTGGCCAAGCCCCTCCGTGAGCCCTGGTGCTGGAGCTCAACTCACATCCCAGACAGAGGGAGATGGAGGTTGCCTTCACCCCTTGCAAGAGCCCTGGGAGGAAGCGTCTGGTGAGACCACACGAAGGTTAATGCTCAGGAGAATAGGCCAGACCCAAGAAAAGACACAGCTGCTGAGGTTATGTAGCATAGAGCCCGGCCTCCGGGCTCAGGTTCCTTTGTGTGATGTGTCCTCACTGGGCAGCTAGCTGTACAGGGACCACCGTGCAGTCCCACTCTGCCATCTGCTGGCCACAGGGCCCACTTGTGTCCTGGATCAAAACTGAGAGTCCCGCTGGTTTCTGTAGCTCAGCAGGCCACTGACTCTATTCACACATCCAGGGTCTCGTTCCCAGATACAGTGACTCTGAGACACTGTACTGGTTCCTGGTGCATCTCACTCCCAGGGGTCTCATCTTGGGAGGGGCAAACATGTACCTATATGACAAATTACTTTGGCTTCACCCCCAGTGAAGATGCAGCACAGGGCATGCACAGGGAGCTTCCTGTCCCACATGGCAGATGATGGACAGGTGATCCGGTTTGAAGGGCTCACAGGGGCTGCTCAGGGAAATGACCTAAGAAGGGGTTTTCCAGGAAAAAGCTCGGTGACATGTTCAAAGGACAGCAACGCAGCAAATATTTTAACTCATGGGATGCATGTACAGTTTTTATGCAGATCTGATTTAATTTAGTTGAAACTGGTAAAAGGTAATGGCCTTGGTGGGCTTCACAAGTCGCAGTGCAGAATGTAAAATGCCTCTTGGTTTTAGAAATTGACTCAATATTCTGAAGTTTGCAGTTTTCTCTTCATCTGTGTCACGTTTCTTGCCAAAATTTTGTCTACGGTGTCCTAAAAGTTGTTTACATTTCAAACAAAAGTTTCCTGTATTTTCTTACTCACCATGTCAGTTTAGTAACAGGCAGACATGAGGCTGTGCTGTGTGTGCAGATGGGCCGAGTGTCTGCGCAGTGGGATGCAGGGGGTCCCCCTTGCTCCCGTGCCCCGGGGGCAGCTCTGCTTTACTGTGTCAGCGCTGCCCGGTCCCCACACTCCCAGACCCTCAGGCCTCTCAGTGAATGGTTACTTAGGACCAGGAAACCCTCTTCCCTAAGGCCCTCCCTGCTCCAGGCACCCAGAGGGATCTTTCCCCTTATGTCAGGCAGGTGCTCCCTGCTTAAAAAGATCATGAATTCTCTCACTGGTTTTTGAACAAAACACTGTCTGCTCTGAGAAGAATCCAAACAGTTTGGTCACTTCAGCGAGGACGGTCCTGCGCTGGCGGTGCCCAAGGACACAGAGCCTGCGGTCTCAGAGGCCATTTATCCCAGACTGGTACCGTGTGCAGATTTCATGGGGGTGTTGGCCCTGGAGGAGGTGGTTCCACTGCTTCAGTGATGCAGGGGCTGCACTGCAGTGAGCATTTTGTACATAATACTCACACCCCAGGCCTATGTCAACATGGACCTTCTTCATTGAAGAGGAGTAGCTCAGGTGGAAGGATCCACCTACTTCTAGGGCAGAGCCTTCAGAGTAGAGGATTCAGCACTTGGCAGATGAGGCCCTGCTGCAAGCTGCATCCCAGAGGCAGGAAAAGGACAAGCAGGGATAGGGGAGGTGGTGACAGCAAGGTCACTGTGTTAGAGTACAGGATATCAAGTTCCGTCTCCCAAAGACCTACTCTCCCTAGAATTCTGTAATCCATTCATGGGGGCGAGCACCAGACTAGAGGCTGCACCTCACGGTACCCGCTGCAGTCTCTGCAGCTTATGGGGCTCTGGGCACTGATGGAGGAGAAAGTCTTTATGTTTCTGTCCATACGGAGACGGTTTCCTCATACTTCCCCTCTCAGTTTCCATCTCTGAGGGTCAATGTCAGTTTTATATTTCATGTCGCAGAGTGGTGTTGCCCAGGCTGGCCCTCATGCTGTCACTGCTGTGCCCCTTGAGGGGGCAGGGGTCCTCCTTGGATCCCCAGCGGAGTCCCTGAGCCATACGACTTCATTATAGGGGGTTGTTCAGGTGCCACTGACCTTCAGGTTGACATATGAGTACATGAAGAAAGTGCACTCAGATTTGGGCTACATTGAGATTCCACTGTTTTGTGTACTTTTTAAATCTATTCATACTTATTTGTTAAAATGCTGGTAGAGTATTTACCATATGATAAGGAGAAAAAGCATCAAGACTGAGAAATTGAGTTCTCCCATGTACACAGAAAATGATAAAGACACATAAGGAACAGCGTCTCCCCATCGTAATAAACACAAACGCAGACAAAGGAGATGTCACCACCAGCAGGTCCAGGTGGCACATCGAGTTCACGTCCACACGGCAGATCAGAGCAACCACGGGCTCTGGAGAAGACATTGATAATGTAGAAAGTTTAAAGGAAATGAGGATAGTATGAAAATGAAAAATATATTAAAACAGCTACAACACAGATTATCCTAGGAAGAAAAAAAGAGGTTTCAAAAATTGAGCAAAAATATACTTTCCTTTGAAAAAAACAGAACATATTATAATGAAAGCATTCCACACACAAAAAATTATAAGATAAAGTTACTTTTGCAAACAAGAAGAAAAATCTTGCAATTCGATCTTTCAAAAGTGTCTGCTACATGCACATTTTTCCAAACCTTGAAAAAGTGGAAGCTTTCCAGATTCCCACAGAGAGCAGGAGTAACAGTGACACCTGCACGAGACAGAACAAATGCAGAAAAGGGTCAATTACAGCTGATAATGTGACACATGATCCAAATGTTCTCACGTCAGTATTAACGCAGATCCAACAGCAGGCCAGTAAGTGGACGCACCAGCATCACATTTGATTCCCTCTAATGTCCAACTTACGTTTCAGTTGATCGACCCTCTCACAGAGCACATCATATTACTAGAACAAAGGATAAAATCAAAACCCCTCAATAGCTTCAGAAGAAGCCTTTGAACAAAGTATAAAAGTAATTTATAGTAAAAACACACACAGTGTGAACAGCAGGCACATTTGCAGTGCGGGAACTCACACTCCCTCCTCACACACACGACTGAGCCCCACACTCAGCTCTCAGCTACTGAGGCGGGAGGACGACATTCTCACAAAGATCGAGAACTGGCCAATGTGACTTCACCTGCATTGTCATTCAACATCACACGGTATGTATTGACAATACAGGTGAACAAGAAGAAATTCATGGTTGGATCACAGCACTGGTTACTTTTTACACGTGGTCATTCCCCAGAACCAAAGGTCGGCCATAGCCCGAGGTGCTGCGGGGCTGGTCCAGTCACGACACAGACCCCTCCCTGGGAGCTACAGGGACAGGGGTTCACAGTGAGGGCAATGAGAGGGTGGCACCTCTGGAACATCCAGGAAAGAAGCCAGTGGTCACTGACAGGGATGCAGGACGCCCAGTCAGAGTTTGGCTCTGAAGTGACCAGAGATGGTGCTCCCAGTCCAGGGCCTGGGCTTCAGAGCAGAGCCACTCTGTGTCCCCAGCTGATGGGGAGCTGACTTCCTATTTTGTCTGAGACCTGTTGTCCAGGAGGGGGCTGAGTGAGGTGCTGTGAGGACAGGGGCTGGGGGAGGCACATCCATTCCCCAGGGGCTGCCCTGGAAGAACCTGGCCCAGGGTGGCAGCAGAAGCAAAAGCCACAGGTGTCCTGAGTGAACATGCTGGATGTCCCATCCCTGCAGATGAGAACGAGCTTCTCCAGGTCACAGGCCCCACAGGCCTGCAGGTCTGTGTGAGCACAGAGGACACTGTGTCAGGGTGGCTGTGAGAGGCATCCTTGTCCTCAGCTCTCAGCCCAGTGAGGGTCAGGGACCCTGAGCTGCCCGACCTGGTCCCGGAAATGTATCATGGACCACACAGGATGGGTCTATCCTGAATGATGGGCAGGGTGCAGGCTTAGTGGGGACACGTTGGTGACAGCACACATTCTGGGCCTTCCTCAGGTGCAATGATGAGTTCCGTGTCCCTGGTTCTTGCTGACCCATCACAGACTCCGTTCCTAGCACAGCCTCCCCATGACACACAGGACCTTCCCCTCGTTTGAGAAAACTGTACACTGTGTTGCTGCCACAGACAGGCCTCAGTGGCAGCATTCAAAGGATGTGACACATGTTCCTGTCACAGTCCCCTGTGGAGGGTCTCAGACCTGAGTTCAGACCAACCAAACCGAGAAAGCAGCTGTCTTCTCAGAGGAGTGGGGACTGCACCGGGGAACTGCACTGCAGGGGACAGCAGGTTTTTGTCTCACTTCCCCACGGCCCTGCAGCACTGTGGGAGCACTGCCACTGCTGTCATAGGACTGGCAGTAATAGTCGGCCTCGTCCTCAGCCTGGAGCCCACTGATGGTCAGGGTGCCGACGCTGCCAGACTTGGATCCAGAGAAGCGGTCGGGGATCCCCGAGGGTTTACTGCTACTACTATAGATGACGGTTTTAGGGGGTTTTCCTGGGAACTGTTGGTACCAGTATACAGATCTACCACCCCCAATGTTGGAGCTGCTTCCAGTGCAGGAGATGGTGACGGTCTGTCCTGGGTTCCCCGACACTGAGGGCGGCTGAGTCAGCACAACCTGGGCCCAGGACCCTGGAGGAGGGAGACACACAGAGATGGTGATTCTGGCTCCAGAGACAGGAGCAGGAAGAAGACCCCCCCCGGGGGTCCTCCCAAGGTCTCCTCCCCTGTCGCCTTATCCAGTCACCTGTGCAGTGAGCCAGGAGGGTGAGCAGGAGAGGGGACCAGGCCATGGTGGTGACCATCCCTGAGACCTGCCTTCTGTGGCCCCACAGCTGGAGCAGAGCTTCCCCCACACCGCTCCCTTCCCCTCTTCATACTCTGAGAGAGGGAGGGCCCACTCATGCAAATGACACCCCCCTAGTTTCTGTTCCCTCACTGGGCCCTCTGTCAGGCATTTCAGGGGGATTAGGAGTGAGCCTGTGTGAGACACAGGGCGTGGCAAGGTCACAGCTGTACCCTGAGCAGGGGGCACCAGGCAGTGCTAAGTCACAGGTCCCAGCTCTGATGACCCCAGACCTGCAGGAACAGTCCCTGAGCGCCCCCTGGTGCCCAGACCTAGACACACCACTGTGTGACATGGTGGCTGACACCCATCACACACAGATCCTACCTCCCCACAGTCCTGTTCACTGACCTGCTCCCTTAGTGGTGGTCCCAGTGCCCCTCTATGGGGGATCCCCATCACTCCAGGACACTTTCATGTCCTTCTCAGACTCCTCAGGCTGAATTGGTCCACATGTCCCTTGGCTAGTCCTTGGTCAGCACTGTGGTGCTGCTTTCACTCAGGTCGTCCTCCCTGGAGCAGTGACTATCCCACGGTAGCATGAGCCCTATTTCAGGACAGTTTTATTTTCTACTGTGATTCCTCCCTTGTTAGAAATTAATCTGTCTTTCTCCAAGACACAAAAATAGTCTTTCAATATATTTTCTCTCTTTCAGCAGACAATAAGAATATTTTATGCATATAAGTTTAACCATGCTTTACCTAGTAAGTGGGAACTTCATTGTTTTATACATTGAATAAGTAATTTCCATGGTCCCGTGTATATTGGAATGAGAGCAGATATCTGAGTTTTTGAATCAGATTCTCTGATCCCCGCTTCCTGGACACAGAAGGGGACAGTGACGGTGACAGTACCACCTGTCACCAGGACCTTGTGGATGGGGATCCTCAGACATGACTTCAAGGTCACCAGGGGAAACAACTTTGGAAAGAAAACCAGAAGGGGATGCATCATGGATTGTGGGGCCCCAGGTCCAGGTGCTGGTCCTCTGGGACTGTCCTCACCTGAGGGAGGGGCAGGGGAAGCAGAGGCACCCAGGGGATGTGGGCAGGGTCCCCATTGCCACTTGTAAACCCGCTTTTCCCGTGTTAGTCCTCCTGGGAAAGGAGGTCATACTTAGGACTTTCTGCTGCCTCCTCCCTTTCCCAGGAATACATCATTTCAGACCATTCCTCACAGATGGGAGGGGGTGTGGCTCTCCTCAGAACTCAGCTTTTGTGGAACATTAAAAATGTTGGGGGTCAGAGCTGCTCATTGTTGAGACTGGAACCACCTTGCCCATTTCCCTGGCCAGTTTCCAGTGTCCACACACTAGACACAACTGACCAATGATGAGGGTGGAAGGCAGAGTGATCCACGTGGTGGCACCAGTTGGGGAAACTGTTTTTGTTCTCCGATGGCTACCCAGGCCTGCCAGCCGTGTGTCAGCCTGTGACTGACCCAGTTCCAACCCCAGGGACAGGCTTCACGTTCCCAGGAGGAGTGAGACAGTCCCTGCCCTGGGCACAGTGAAGGTGTCACGGTGCTGCTGTGAGGGATCTCGTGCAGGCCAGGGCTCCCGGTCTGTTGGTAGCAGGGTCCCGTTGTCCTCATGGGGCAGGCTGCTGTGGGGTCACATGCCTGGTAATGCCCAGGGGTTTCCACTCCCAGCACAAAATCAGCCTGGTGACACTGGGGTCAGTTAAACCTCAGAATGTTGGAAAACTAGTGATAACCCACTTGTCTTCTGGAAAACAAACCTCCCTGAGTCACCACTGAACGAGCAGGGAATTGTGGGTAAAGTTTCCATCCAGGGCTCACCTTGGGACTCAGCCACACTCACCTGCCAGTGACCTTCACCAAGGAGGTGTAGCTACTCCCCTCCCACCCAGTTTCAAGGACCACACTCTCCCCACATCCCATCCTTCACTTCCTCCCTCTGAAACCTGAAAACCAGACTGTCCTTCTCCCGCTCCCCTGCTCTGTCTCAGACCAGCACCAGGCTCATGTCTCACCAAACCACTGCCTCCTCCTGCTCACGGAACTGACTCTCATCCCCTCCCATCCTCCGCTGTGCAGCGGCTGGAACTCCGACACTTAATCAGATTCGCTGTCTTCCCAGTCACATCCTCTAGTGCTCCTCGCCCCTACCTTAGCCCAGCACACAGGAGGTGTCCACCTTGTGGTGAACTTATGTGGGCCCAGGAACACTCAGCCATCTGGAGTCAGACACAGCTGAGCTCTGTGTGTGTCCCTGGTGCTGTCCTGACCAGTCACAGATTCTCCTGGGCAGCCTGCCTCTGGCATCAGGAACTATCTGCTGGGTGACAGACCATCAGATGACATGTCGTTTTCTAAGACAGACTTTGGAGGCGTACATTGAGACAGTGGGCTACGGGTTCTAGACTGTGCTCTCTGATATGACTGTGAAACACTAGATTCCGCTGAAATAAATAAACAATGAGGGATCTGTAAAAACCACATTGTGGTGGGGAAAGTCTTTGTCCCAGTGTGCAAAAGGCAGGAGAGCATTTCCCCTGTTGGCCTTTCCCTAAGCTGGTCCTGGCAGGACCTGCCCCACACTGCCCCCTACTGGTCTCTGACCCAAGGCCCACCAGCCCCTGGACCACAGCCCGCACTCCTGCAGGGCACCCTGGTTTGCCCCTCGAGCCTTTTGGATGTCACTATCCGCAGCATGAGAATGAGTAGGCTTCTCCTTGGAGTTGGGAACTAAGACATTATTGTCTCCTGACAACCAGTGACTTCCAGGCCGCTCCATGCAGGACACATTCACTGTGTTTATGTTGCCAGACATTTCAGGTTTTCTTGACATGTCCTCCGGCTTCTTCTGCTTGCCTGGTGCCATTTCACATGGAAGAATGTCTTAATCCCAGTTCAAGGCTCGAAACCTTCACTGCACTCTGCCGGTTTGTACTGACACAATGTCTGTGTGAATGTCGGGACATCGTGTCGTTGGTGTGTGTTGGAGACGCTGCTGTTCGACCCCGCCCCCACTGCCCAGGTACCTGCGGGTTGTGTCCCTCTCGGTCGCCACAGTCCACACTGTCAGAGAGGACGTGTCCTGTCTTCCTTCTTCCCACTCGGGCCTGCCATGTCCCCTTCAGCACAATTCTGATGATTTATTCTTTGCTTTTTTGAATATATTATATATTTATGATTCTTTTGCCTTTCCCCCTCTTATCTAATCTTAAAATTATTTTCAGTGTAAAGCCTGAAAAATTGGTCACTACTATAAACAACTTTTTTGTGTGTATATTGTTTTCCCTTTTTCAACCCATTCCACATTGAGTCCTAATGAACTTTTTTGAAAATGGCTCCAAATTTGAACTTGAAGAGAAAACAGAGTTTTCTTGATATTTTCATGTAATTTTCATAAATGGTGGTATTGAGTGTTGTGTCATAGGCTCTAGACTTGAATGAACTCCAATGTTTTTAGAAACTTTTAAATAATTAGGATTCGTGTTATTAAACTGGGTACTGCGTATAAGTTATGAGCCTGAGAGCCAGGGCCTTGAAGGGATAGGGCTCCCTCCTGTACCTGGGAACCCGGCAGTTCCTCAAGGATGTGACCTCAGGAGGAAGTGGACATGCTACTGTGTGCGGATGTCAGACTCAAGGAAGGATCAGCACATCCTGGGCCAGGCTCAGGGGACAGGTAAGGGACTGGGCTTCAGGGGACCTGAAGCTCCTGACTCTCACAAGCAGGGATTCTTTCTGTCATTCCCAGTCAACATGAGGGTGGAGATATTGTAGCTTCTGGTGACAAAGAAATGTTCTTTTCATTGCACGAGAATGAAGAACAGGAGGGAATTTTTGTGCATTCCTAAAGTAGGTTTGACTCAGAAGCATCAGTCCCTGCAGCTTCACTAGCACAGGGACAGAGAATCCAAACGTGAGCTGGTGCTGTCCACAAGTAGGGACAGATGTTTGGGGTTCTAATGGGGGGAATGGAGGGGAGATGTTCTAGCACTTCCCATGGACTGCATGTTCCTGGGTCTCTGGGTTGTCCTCAGACCTTTGACCATGACCACCAGCCTCATTCTCCATCAGGCTGCAGCCCTGTGTGATCACGGAGGGGTGTGCCCTGACCTGACTCTGGAGAGCCGGGGTGGAACTCAAGGATGTCCACCATGCCTCCGAGGTCACACATTTAGGGGCTCTGCCTGGGGGTCTGGACCGGCATCAGACACGCCCACAGTGCCTGTGCTTCTCCCCTGGTGAGAGCATCCACAGGACCTTCCTGGGTGGAGTCTCCTTGTGCACACCCCGGGGAGGCTGTGCTTCCTGATACTGCAAAGTGCCCCTGGGAACTTGTGTTGGTTAAAAGCTACAATGGGACACGAGGAGAGGGAAGAACAGTCCTGGTCTCGTGGCCTCAGGAAACACCCGTCACGTAAATTCTTATGGATTCTGAGAGATATGGGCTATAGAAGAGTCACATCCAGGGACCCACTTCACCCACCTTCTCTGGAGGAGAATCACAGTTTCTCCAGCAACACTGGGGCCTCGCCTTCATCCTCTCACATCCCACATGGGGGTTTCATGTCCTCAGGCCCTCGATCTGCACACCTATTCTTCCCTGACACCCTTCTCCCTGACATCATAACCCAGGTACCTGCGTTAGAACCAGGCCTGCTCTGTGCCTGGAATCTTCCCAGACCTGGGTCTTCACACAGCACCTGAACTGCCTTGTCTCAGGGACCAGGGTGCCTCAGGTCCCTGGAAGGGATGGGCAGGCTCTGCTGTGACCCCTTCATTGGACTCCTTGACCTCAGACCAACTTCTTATGCTGCCCCAGGCTTCCTTTCCTTCCCACCTTCTGCCACAGGATGCACCATCCAGGCAAATATGTGTCCACCCAGGGGCTGCCCAGCCCCTCCCTGAGCCCTCCTGTGAGCCCAGAGCTCAGCTCACACCAAAGACTGAGGGGGGTGGAGGGTGGCTTCACCCCTGCGAGAGCCCTGGGAGGAAGCACCTGTTGAGACCACACAAAGATTCCTCCTCAGGGGACTCTGCCCAGCCGCAGAGGACACAGATGCTGAGGCCCCAGCAGTGAGCACAGGGTCCAGTCTGCAAACCCGGGCCCCACTGAGTGAACAGTCCTCCCTGAGCAGCTGTGCAGGGACCACTGCAAAGTCCCACAGCACCCCCTGGTGTTGGCAGGGCACACATCTCTCTTTGTTCCCTAAAGGCCTTGGAGCCCAGGTGGTCCCTGAAGCTCGACAGGTCACTGACTGCATCCCCACGCCTATGGCAGGACTCCCCGATACTATGATTCTTATCTACTGTGTATAGTCATAGCCCAGTTTCTCACTTCACAGTGGAGGCCCTGCCTATGCCTCATTCCTGACTGCTAAGATACACATGCCTCTCAAATTCCAGTCTTTCTCAAAGTTGTGCACACAGTATGTCCGCAGTCCCCACACCTTCCCGTCCCACTGCTGCTGGCTACAGGCAGGTTCCCATCTACACTATCTGGGACCACGCAGGTTCCCCCTCTGCAGTCTCTTATTTATCCTCACTTTGTCCCTGGGCATCTGAAGACTCGCCGTACCTGTGCAGTGGGAGAGAAGCATGAGCAGGAGAGGGGTCCAGGCCATGGTGCAGGCAGCTTCCTGGGCCCCAAATGAGGTCTGAGGTGGGCTGGGCCTCTTTCATCTCCCCCATTGGCTGGGAAGAGGAGGAGCTGTTCACTCTTATTTGTTTCCCCCAATGATGATGAACCTTTTCCACCCTGAGAACCAGCCAAGTGAGAGCCTAGCTGGTTGGACAGGGAGCTGGTGGGTGAGACTGGGTTTGCCTGCTGGGAGGGTCCAGGGTGGAAACAGCTACTGGGACCTTACACAAACCAGTGAGCAGCAGGCTCTGCCCAGCCCAGTGGGGATGCAGCTGCAGGGTCCCCATCAGTAACCACAGGCCCCAAGCCACAGCGGGAGGCACCCAGTGCCTGGTCCTGGTGGACCCACAGCACCCCTGCTCTCACTGCTCAGAATTCATCTGTGGATGGAAACACCTGGTCACTGTCGGTCCGCAGACGTCCCTGGGCACACCACGTGCTGTGCCCCAGGTCTCTGATAGAAACAAACCACCTTTTCCAGTGATGGGTCTTGGGGTATGAGGGGAAGGAGACATGGAAATAAGAACCACCTTCGCATGCTTCCAGAGCTCTAGGAGGGAGAGAGCAGAGGGCTCTCAGGAGGCACCCCTGAGCTGCCATTTCAACCAGGGCCCCAGGGAGGGGGCTGGGATCAGGGCTTAGACTGCACAGTGGGGTCATCCTGGAGAAAAAAGAATTTCGAAAAGACGGGCAGGTTTGTGAGACGGTGTACCAGGCTTGGCAAATACTCAGACTCATAAGAACGTGAGGCACTGAGGCAAAGCCTGCAGACTGAGCATTGCAGTGTCGGAGGGCAACGCACTGGCTGGACGAGGGAGCACAGGGGATCCAGGTGGCTAAGAACCTTCTCTGACCTAGTGGATAATCGTCAAATATGCACGACCACTTAGGGAGGGGTATTTGACAGAGAACCAACTGCACATACAGTGCGCACCATTTCATAAGGTTGGCATTTGTGTAAACCTGAGAAATCAACACCAATTCATCAAGAGAATGAGTGTACTTGTCAACCTCACAAACAGATCCATAGTCTTTCAAATTTCTTTCTTTTCAGACCCATCTCCCCAGTTCCCAGGCCAGCACTGATCTGCATTTCCCCCACAAACATTCAATGTCCTATTTTAGCATGGCATACATTTGAAATAATATATTATGCCCTGTCTTTATATTTCATCTGGCACTTAGAAACTGAACCCACACTACATCGTACATCCATGTCTTTTCGTTGCTAACAGTGCCCAGTCTGTGGATGATGCACCAGGCCTTTCAACACCCGCCCACGGAGACATCGGGGTCATTTCCGGTTTGCGGAGACTGGAAGGACAGCAGCTCTGAGTGCTTGTGAGGCCCCAGGGTGAGCACGTGCAGTGTGTGCGCCTTGCTCTCTGGTACGCGGCAGTGGGACGTGCTCGGAGGCACGTCTGTAACGTTTGAGGAAGTACCAGACCACCTTGAAAAGCGATTCCATGACTTTGGCTCCCACCAGTCGGACCTGAGAGCAGGACCTGTGCCATGTCCCGGCCCGCACTCTGCCCAGTTACTCACGGGACCTTCAGACACTCTTAGAAGTGTGGCGCCATCTCCTGTGGCTTCATCCGCACGTCACTGACACCTTCTGAGGCCGAGCATTTCTCCCCGTGCTTGTTTCCCATCTTCATATTATACTCGGGGCAGCTTCTTTTGAAATTACTTTCTCAGCACTAAGTGGCCTACATTAAAGTTTTTTTTTGTTTAAATCAGATACACGACTTGCAAATGGTCTGTGGCTGAGGTTGCCATTCTGTCCACATTGTCTGTCAAAGAGCACAGTATTTACAACCTGGTAAAGCACAGAGGATTCATATCTGGTTTTTCTTCTGCTATTCCAGCTCAGAAAGTTTTTCCAGCTTGAGATTTTGTACACATTTCCTGGTGGAATTGTGTTTTCATCTCTAAATGTTAGCAGTTCTATTTCTAGCACAGAGGGTGTTCTTCTCCTTTACAGTGATAATGTGTCCCCTCCTTTACTCCTGGGTTACCACACAAGGCGGGGTTTAAGACATGTCTCTCCTGATCCACAGATGAAGAAGTCAAAGGAGCCAGTGAGAAGAAAGGAACCCTCGGTGATTTTATGTCCCAGAGGCTGCAGCTACCAGGTTCCACCCCGGGCACGGGAACAGGGGCTCTGGCGGCCCCTGGGGGCAGGCACAGCTGCTGACACCTCAGCAACAGCTCCAGGACCATGGGGCTCCCCCAGACTCCATGTCAGCGGGGCCCCTGGGTGTGAGCTCCCCGAGTGAGAAGAGAAGAATTCTGAGAAGATGGTCGGAGGGGGCAGGGCCTGTCCAGGATGAGCTCCCACCCTGGGCTGAGGCCTGGACACACAGACTCCCTAAGTCACATCACCTCTGGGCCTCTGCCCACCTCAGGCAGCTTCCTTCTCTCGCCACATCTTCTGGACAGTTCTCTGCTGTCAGCAGGTGATGGTACCTGTGATGGTTTACCTGGCTGTAAGCATGTTAGGGGGCTTCCTTAGACCCTCGGATCCAGGAAAAAGCCTCCCTGACTCAGGGAGGGGGGATGGGAGTGACAGCAGAGTCACAAACACAGACAGACAGGGACAGGAGGGGATGAGCTAGGAGCAAGGTGGCAGGTCTGTCTGGTTCCCAGGGACCTTGAGGAGGAGCAGGAGGAGCTTCCCTCCTGGAGGGTTAGGGTTGGGAGGGCTCCCTGCCTCTTCACTGCATGAACCTCGCATACCTGACTCTAGGGGGCAGCAAAGCACCAATTCCCCATCTACCCCCTCAGTCCTGGCTGACCATCTTCTGATGCACAGCATACAAAACGGACTGATGCGGAAGATTTTGACTTTAGGGAAGGTCTGCAAGACTAGCAGCTCTGAGGAAGCTGTGGCCATAACTGAGACATCTTTTGAACAAAAGCTGCCTTAAAATTAGAACAGGCAAACAAACCAAAATAAACCAACAAAAAATGTTTGCATGTGCTGCTCCATATGAATACACAGCCCTTTGTAACACTCTTCATTGGGAACTGGACTCTGTAAGATACCCCCAGCCCGCCCCTGGGAGGGTAAGTCGCAGAGCTGAGCTGGGAGTTGCTGTACACAAATGTTCTCATTCTGTCGTTTATAATGCGTGTTGGGAGACTCCTTGGGATACGCGTCAAACCTCAAATCGGTGAGCTTGGTGTCAAGTTCAGGTATAACATCCCTATTAAAGGCCATGTTTGCATCTTCTTGTAATGTTTCTTTGAAATAAGAAAATAATAGTACAACTGTAATAGTCAAATTAACTGTTACCATCATTCTTGTCACCTGGAAAGCAGCTGGTTACACAAATCTTATATGAAACAAAATTGAGGCTTTGGAAGTGAAGGGAATTTTTGGTTGTCACCAAAGTGATTGTGACTTCACCCCCTTTATTGGTGGGGGAGTAGAAGCCAGAGCCCAAAATTCTCAGTGACCACCATGTTATAGCTTAACCACCCAGTACAGTCTAACCCAGAGTTGCCCATAGAAAAAGGCATTAAGCATCAGTAGGAGGACTTGCCACAGAGCTTTTAAGATTGCCTTCATTTCACCTAATATGAGGTGCTGCATGAAATTCTGAATGGGTCCCTGATGTTCTAACACTCACTGCACGGCTCCAATGGAACAGTGCAGACCTGAGTGTGGAGGCGTGCCTAACCCTCCTCTTAGAAATCCAGAGGAGTGGTCACTTCAACACTTTGTGCAATTACATTAAATCATAATGCAATGTGTGTGTGTGTGTGTGTGTGTGTGTGTGTATTCCTGCCCTAATTCCTGAAGCAGAAATCCTGAAACACTTGAAAAGCCCTGGGTGGCACAAGTGTCCCTCTCCCTGACATGGTGACTCTGGGTGGGCTCCTGGATGGGGCTTGGTCACCACAGAGACCAACCCCGATCAGAAGGTTGGAATTTTGAGCCACACTCCCACTCTCTTCACAACAGAGGAGGGCTGAGAGACCCAGTTAATAATTAACCATGTCTATGATGTGAAAACCCCATACAATTCTCCAATGTCTGAGCTTGTGGAGCTTCTGATTTGACCAAGGAATCCACAGCAGGAGGGTGACACATGCCAGCATCACAGGGATAGTCACTTTTATGCTCAGGACCTTCCCAGACCTCGTCACCCACACACCTCTTCATCTGCCTGTTCCTCTCTGTCCTTTATCCCACTCTCTAACAATGTGGTAGAGTAAGTGCTCCCCTGAGTTCCACGAGATGCTCTAGCAAACTAATCACACCCAAGGGCAGGATCATGGGAACCCCCTGGATACAGCCAAATCCCACAGAAACTGGGGGCAGTCTGCAGACTTCCTGTTGGTGATTGGCATCTGAGTGGGGACAGTGCCTGTGGGACGCAGCCCTGACCTGTGCATCTCACACTGGCTCCAGGCAGACAGTGTTAGCACTGAGGTAAATCATGAGAAATAAAGCTGGTGTCTGAGAGAATCTGTTGCTATGATGAAGAATTCCTTCAAGTTTGGTGGCCATGAGCTTCAGAGGTAAAGTTTTCTATGTGAGCAGTAAAGGAGATAGAACTGGAGGGTAAAGCTAAGTTTTTTTAGTTTAAAAAATATTTTTGATGGTAATTTACTGCAGATGCTATGGGCCTGTGACCTCGGGCTCTGTTGTCTCCCGTGGGTGTTCCTGGGATTCCCTGGGCTGGCTTAGGTGACAGGCCTAAGCTGTGGGTTACACTTTCTCCCGCAAGGACAGGTGTTGCACAGAGAAGCCTCCCCTGCAGGGGCCATCACCTGAAAGGGAAGCTCAAAGCCAAATTATGTGGGCCCAGGGGTTTTTGTCTCACTTCCTCGTCATCTGAGCCACTGTGAGTAACTGTAGCTGCTCCCACTGCTATGATCTGCAGCACAGTAATAGTCGGCCTCATCCTCAGGCTGCAGCCCAGAGATGGTCAGGAGCCCTGCATTGGCCGAGGTGTCTTTGGATCCAGAGAAGCGGCTGGGGACCCCAGAGCCATGATGTTTACTTGAGTCTGTGTAGTAGTACAGGAGGAACCGTAGAGAGCTGCCTGGCTTCTGCTGATACCAGTACATACCATAGTTGCCAACACTGAAGCCACTGCTCACAGTGCAGGTGAGTCTGGCTGTTGCTCCTGGAGATCCAGAGAGGGTGGGTGGCTGAGTCAGCACAAGCTGGGAGAGGGAACCTGGAGAAACACAGAAACTCAGCAGGAATGCGGCATGGGCCAGCATAAGGTTATTTTGAACAAGAGAAGAAAAATCTCGGTTAGTGGACTCTTCAAGCACAGTCCCTACCTGTGCAGTGAGAGAGGAGCATGAGGAAGAGAGGGGTCCAGGCCATGGTGCACACAGCCCCTGAGCCCACAGTGGGGCTGGGCTGCCCAGGCCTCCTTTTCTCCCCTCCCTCTGCCAGGGGAGGGGCCGTCCATGCAAATGTGTGTCCATCCAGGGGCTTCCCAGCCCCTCCCTGAGCCCTGGTGCTGGAGCACAGCTCGCACCCCAGACAGAGGTAGCTATAGGTTGGCTTCACCCCTGAAGAATCACAAGGATCAGACAAGATCGGGTGCAATCAGGGTAGCATGTCCTTGCAGAGCATCTGAATGAACCTCAAACACTAATTTAAAGAACATAAGCACCCCTATGTCCATTGCCCCATTACTTACACTCACCAAGATATGGCAGCAGCCTAGGTGTCCATCAGCAGATGAGTGGATAAAACAACTGTGGGGCATTTGCACAATGGAATACTACTCGGCAGTTAAAAAAGAAAATTCTACCTTTTACAACAGTATGGATGGACCTGGAAAATATTACACTGGGTAAATAAGCCAGTCAGAGAAAGACAAATACCACATGATTTCTCTCACATGTGGAATCCAATGAACACCCTGAACTCACAAGGAAAACAGAGACACGCTCTGAGATAGAGACCAGGGTGACAGCTAAGGGGGGAGGGTCAGAGAGAGGGAGAGACTGAGCAAAAAGGAAACCGGACTCATGGACATGGACAAGAGTAGGGTGATTGTGGGGGGAGGGGTGATTAAGGGAGACTGAATGGTCATGGAAAAATATCATTAAAGAAAGAAAAAGCATGGGCAGGAAGCACCTGCTGAGACAATGCCAAGGTCTTTGCTCAGAGGATCTGCCAGGCCACAGAGGACCCCTCACCAGAGTAACAATCAGTGAGTTCCAGCCTCTCTCAGCCCTAGGCTCCATTGAGTAAAGGGCCCTAGCTGCCCTTCTGTGTAGGGAGCAAAGTATGCTCCCACAGCGCCCCCTGCTGGTTACAGCGCACACTCCTCACCACGGCCTGAAGCCCCAAGAGCCCTGCTGGTCTCTGCAGCTCAGCAGGTTGCACATGGTTCCTTGGGCTTCATTCCTAAAACCAGAATGACTTTACGGTCCAGAATTCCACTTGTGAGTATTTATCTGAAGAAAACTAAAACATCTCTAGGAGACATATGCAGCCCCAGGTTCAGGACACCATTGTTATTCAACAGCCAACATATGGAAATCACCTAAGTATCTGTTGATGGGTGAATGGCTAACGATCATGTCATACATAATATATAATGTTAAATCAGTGTACAAATGAGCCTTTGAGAGAAATGGAATCTTGTCATCAGAGACAACATGAATAAATCTTGGGGACATTATGCTTCATAAAGTAAGTCAAACAGCAAGACAGAAACTGTAATCTCACTTTTGTGTGTAATCTGATCAACAAAAAAACCCTTAATAAACCAAAGATACATAGAACAAACAGGTGGTTGCCAGAGGCTGAGGTAGGTAGTGTGTGACAGAAATGAGAGAAGAAGTTCAAAGGTACCAATTTGCAGTTATAGCATAAATCAGGGCCTGGCCAGGGAGCTCAGTCAGTTAGTTGTGTCGCGATGAGCAAGGTTGTGGGTTCGACCTGTGCTCAGGGCACATACAGGAAGCAACCGATGAATGTGCAAACAAGTGGAACAGCAACATCCACATCTGTGTGTGTCTCTCTCACTGTCTCTCTCCTCTTTCTCCCTGTCTCTCTCCCACCCCCTTCCTGCCTCTCTCTCTAAAGTCATTTCTCCACAGAAGCCATCATTATTTGTTTCAGAATGTTATAAAAGCGAATATGTGAGAAGAGGCAGACTCATCACACTGGGCAACACCATGTGCAATTCCACTCAATGGACAGAACAACGAAATATTTATGAGTGAACTAGTGCAGGAACAGGCACATTTGTAAATATTTCCAACTGCAATCGTACGTGCCCATGAACCAAACTCGAGTTCATACTCTTGTCTGCAACTCTGACACATCACTGCCAGGAGAATCACACCTCCTCCCCCTGGGGATAAGTGTCAATTTCCACTACTGGAGTGAGGAGTCTGGCTCCCACCCGTGCCTCCCTCCCCCCCCAGTCATGTGATTATGTAACGACAGTGCACAGCACAGCCATATCCGCACTGTTACCTGTATCCCCTGGGAATCTACTTTATCACCTGGAGCACAGTTTTAAGTGCAGTTTCCTTTGCTGTGAGTCTGATTGGTGTCCCCCACTGTGACAGGTACTTCAGTCAGCAACTTTCCTCCCCTCTCTGCCCCGCAGGGCAGTGGCTCATGCCTTCTCAGTGCAAACTGATGGGCTCCTGTCACCTCCCGCATTCCACCACGGGACCCTCAGCCTCCTAAAATGCATGTCATGTGCACACATTAAGGTCTGTCATTGTGCTTCACAGTTTTCAATGCATTTCACAAGGTCGTAGTGCCTTTTAGGTGCCACTACATTGTCATGTAGAATAATTCAGTTGCTCCTTCTTTGTTTTCACACAGTCAAATTCAAAACAGATGTTCACACTCTCCCTAGAATTTTGTCTGTTCCAAAATGTGACATGATTAGGATCACATTATAAATGACATCGCCCTTTTAAAACAAGCCCCTTGTTGGAGGACCTCACGACTGCTCCCAGCTTGGGGTGAGTCCACACACAGCTGTAATACACACCCACGCACGGCCTGTTGGTTGCTCTCAGGCTGGGGAGACTGTTAATAAAGACACTTTAAACTTTCACATGCAGGTGTTTCTGTGAACAGAAATTCCGATTTATTTTTATAATTTCATTTTATTTACTGTAACTTTCTAATTGAGACATAATTGATATACAATCTTAGATTTATTTCAGCTGTACAACATCATCATTCTATGTTGATAAATATTGCAAATTAATCAACAAAATGAGTCTACTTAACTTCTATCACTACACATGGTAACAATTTTTATTATTACTTGAGTTGAGAATGTTTGGGATCCGCTCCTCCAGCTGGGTTCACACACGCACGGCCACAGCATCTCCTCCCCAGTCCCCGTGCTGTCCACGACGTCCCCAGACCCACTCATTTCACAACTGGGAATTGGTCACTTTTCACTCCCTTTATGCACATGGACCATCCCATCTTGTCCCATGTCTGGACACCACCAAATTGTTCTAATTTTATGCTTTTATAACACAACATTTTCTAGTAAAAATGGGAAGAGAAAACAAAGCAGTCAGCAGGGATTACACTGAAGGACATTACAACACGAGATGCCAGCAGCGCTGACTCATCCTTCACGCACAGCACACACGGTGCTCAGGCCCCACGACAGGCTCCGGGCCCAACACAATGTTTCCTTTATGTGAACATCACAAGAAAATATTAATACAAATGAGTCTGAAAGTCAACTGTCCCCAGCTGGAGGGGAGACAGACTTTCAGTTTTAGTTGGTCGCTTGGTCAGGGAAAGTGCTGCTGTGAGTGACATTAGAGACGGAAGGGAGAGGAGAATCCTCTCTCCCAGACAGCGTCCCTGGGGAAACCTGGGCCCAGGACAGCAGGAGAGAATGAGCAGAAGTCACAGGGCACAGGCCGAGCCTGAGCCACAGCTGCTGCAGGGTTCACCCAGCTCCCAGATGACACAGGGGTTCTTGTCTCACTTCCCCACAGCCCTGCAGCACTGTGTGAGCATTGAGACTATCATCCCATGCTGAGCAGAAGTAATTGGCCTCATCCTCAGCCTGGAGCCCAGTGATGCTCAGGATGGCTGAGATGCCAAACTTGGAGCCAGAGAAGCGATCAGGGACCCCTGAGTATCGATCGCTATTATCATAGATGAGGACTTTGGGGGCCTTTCCTGGGAGCTGTTGGTACCATTGCACACTGTTATCCTCAATGTTGAAGCTGCTTCCAGTGCAGGAGATGGTGACCCTCTGTCCTGGGTTCCCAGACACTGAGGGTGGCTGAGTCACCACAGACTGGGCCCAGGATCCTGCAAAACAAAGACACACAAAGATGGTGATTTCGGGTCTGGACACAAAGAAGAAAACACATCATGAGTTTGTCCAGGACCCATCCCCTGTCCCCATATGGAGTCACCTGTGCAGTGAGCCAGGAGGGTGAGCAGGAGAGGGGACCAGGCCATGGTGGAGACCATCCCTGAGTCCTGCCTTCTGTGGCCCCACAGCTGAAGCAGGGTTTCCCCAAACCTCTCCCTTCTCTTTGTACTCTGAGACAGCAGGTCTCATCTATACAAACAAATCCCCAGCCACGCCTCCTCCCTGAGTCCAAACCACTTAGCCCTGCCTGAGGACCCTGTGCATGACTGTGAGGTGGGGCTTTGTGAGACCTGTGCATTTGGGAAGTCACACCTCTAAGCCTCAGCTGGCTGGTCCCAACTCAAATCAACCCAGTTCCCTCAATAACAACACTCGAGCGCCCTCTAGTGCCCAGGCCCAGACTCACCATTGTGTGTGGTGACCAGACCCCTGAACACAGCCTCTGACTTCCCCTTTCTGTCCACTGAAAACTGCCTTAGGGCCAAGCCAAGTGTCCCACCTTGTGGCTTCCCCATCACCCCAGGGCACATTAGCATTTAGTGCTGTCCTCAGAGACCTCAGAGTGAGCCTTTCCTCCCCTCCCTGGGCTGTCCGTGCTCACAAATGACATGGTGTCTCTAACATAAACCCATGAGCTAGTGTCAAGTCCAGAACAATGAGCTGCCCCAGGCAGGCATGTCCCCTGCCATAGGGTGAGCAGAGAAAGCTTCCACTGGCCACTCCTCTGCCCCGTCCTCCTGCCTTAGAGCCAGGCCAGCCCCGCCCTCAGCAGCTTCCTCATTATCTCAAGGCAGACGTTTTGCTGTACACAGACACCCCGGGGTGAGTCTGTCTGTGTCCTCCTTGGCTGTGCTGTGGTCAGGGCAGAGGTCTGGTGTCTTGTACAACCTTCTCGGAGACCAGGAGCAAGTCCAGAGCAGTGATCACCCCCATAAAGGCAGGTCCCCTTCTGTGCTGGACACACATTTTTTCTTGTATTGGCCCCTCCTTTGTGACCAGAGCTCTCTTCCCTGTGGAAAGCCCAGAGCCTGAGAAGATGGGGGTCCTTCTGTCCAGGGGTTTGGGGGTGGAGAAGGGAAACCCCTGTGGATGCCCATTTGGCGGTGGTGTGAACCCCTCACTGTCTGCCGGGATCTCCTCCGGGAACGAGTGAGCCCCACACGGAGAGCGTGGTTCCCTGTGAGACTCTGTGCCCAGGTCACCGCCATCCATCCTCAGGGGCCTCCCAACCTGACCTTGTCTGCTCCTTTTCCATGTGATCAAACACAGCAAATGTGCACTAGGATCCAGAATAAAATGACTTTAACACTCAAACTGTTTTACAGGAGATGATGAAAACCGCGTGTGCATATTTGCTGAGAATGGTATAGGAGCCACTCTCTGGCAAAAGGCAGACTCATCACCATGGCGAGCCATCTCTTTCAGCTCTGTGGAAGGACGGGACAATGAAACACAGAGGAGCGCAGTGAGGCAGGAACACGCACGTTTATAAACACTCCCATGTGCAATCTCCTGCCTCCATGACTCTGAACAGGAGTTCCCTCTGCTGCCTGCAGCTCTAACAGGTCACAGCTTAAATCAGTCAGGCTCCTCCCCCTGGTGATAAGTGTCAATTTCTATTACTAGAGTGAGCAGTCTGGCTCCCACCCGTGCCCACCCACTCACGTGACTATGTTACCACAGGGCGCAGCACAGCCACACCCGCGCTGTTACCTGTTGCCCCCTAGGAATCCACTTTATCACCTGGCACTGTTATCTCCTTTGCTGTTATTCTGACAGGTGCCCTCACTGTCACAGGAACTTCAGTCAGTAACTTTCCTCCTCATCTCCCCAGGGCGGGGCTCATGCCTTCACAGTGCAGACTGATGGGTCCCTGTCACCTTCCACACTCTACCATGGGACCCTCCACCTCCTAAACTGCAGGTCATGTGCACATGTTCAGGTCTGTCATTGTGCTTCACAGCTTTGAATGCGTTTGACAGGTTGTAGTGCCTTCAAGTGCCATCATAGGGTCACATAGAATAATTTTCTCACTCCTCAAGAAACACTTTGTGTTCACATAGTGACCTCTTCTCCTTCTAAAGCCATGTGTACCACAGGTGTTCCTGCTCTCTCTACAGTTGCTCTCTTCCAAGTGTGACATCATTAGACTCCTACTCAGAAAAACATCCCCCTTGAAAAGAAAGCCACTGCGGGGGGATGCCGTCACCGCTAGCAGCCAGCGCTGAGTCTGCAGACAGCTGACTGCACATCCATGCACAGGTGCTCGGTTGCTCTCAGATTGGGGAGGTTATTAATACAGATCCTATACACTTTCACGTGCAGGCGATGCTGTGGGCAAAATTTGACTTTATTTTTATAATTACGTTTAGTTTTTGTGTCTTTTTAATTGCTGTATAATTGGAACACAACATGATGTCCATTTCAGGTGTACAAGGTTGTCATTCTGTGTTGATAAACATTGCAAAATAATCACTAAGTAAGTCTAGTTGACTTCTATCACTATACCTGGTAACGATTTGTATTATTTTTTGTGCTGGGAATGTTTGGGGTCCACTCGTGTAGCTGCGTTCACACACACATGGCCACAGCATCCCCACCCTAGTCCCTGTGCTGTCCACAACGTGCCCAGACCCATTCATTTCACAACTGGGAGTTGGATCCCTTTACCCTCTTTACCCATGTGGGCCACCCCCTTCACCTCCCACCTCTGGAAACCACCAATCTGTTATAATTTTTACTTGTAAGTAGCCAAATTTTGTACTAAAGATCAGAAGACAAAACAGCAGGTTAGCAGTGATTACACTGAAAGACATTAGAATATGATATGCAAACAGCTGACTCATCCTTCACCCACAGCACACACGGTGCTCAGGCCCCATGGTAGGGTCAGGCGTCCAACACAATGTTACATTTGTGTTACCATTACAAAAAATAATGAATTCAAACCACTCTGAAAGTCAACTGTCTCCATCTTGTGGGTAAGTGGAGTTTTACAGTCATTTAAGACTCTTAGTCTGGGAAAGTGCTGCTGTGAGTGACTCTGAGGACAGAAAGGAGAGAAGCATCCTTCCCTCTCAGACAGGCTCCCTGGGGGAACCTGGACCCAGGACAGCAGGAGAGAATGACCAGAAGGCACAGAGCACAGGCCGAGCCTGAGCAGCAGCAGGTGCAGGGTTCACCCAGCTCCCAGATGACACAGGGGTTCTTGTCTCACTTCCCCACAGGCCTGCAGCACTGTGGGACCGCTGACACTGCTGTCCCATGCTGCACAGAAGTAATCGGCCTCGTCCTCAGCCTGGAGCCCAGTGATGGTCAGGGTGGCTGAGCTGCCAGACTTGGAGCCAGAGAATCGGTCAGAGACCCCTGAGTATCGATTGCTATTATCATAGATGAGGACTTGGGGGGTCTTTCCTGGGTGATGTTGGTACCAGTACACATAATTACCCCCAATGTTGGAGCTGCTTCCAGTGCAGGAGATGGTGACCCTCTGTCCTGGGTTCCCAGACACTGAGGGTGGCTGAGTCACCACAGACTGGGCCCAGGACCCTGAGGGAGATAAAAACACAGAGACTGTGATTATGGGTCTAGAGACAAACAAGAAAGTACAGCATGAGTTTCCCAGGGTGCCACCCCCTGTCCTCATAAGCAGTCACCTGTGCAGTGAGCCAGGAGGGTGAACAGGAGAGGGGACCAGGCCATGGTGGAGTCCATCCCTGAGTCCTGCCTTCTGTGGCCCCACAGCTGAAGCAGAGCTTCCCCCACACCTCTCCCTTCCCCTCTCATAGTCTGAGAGAGGGAGGGTCCACTCATGCAAATAGATCTGCCCCCCTTGCCCCCGATTTCTGATCCCTCCCTGTGCCTGTTGTCAGGTACCTGTGCCTGGGGACTTCAAGGGGGTTAGGGGTGAGCCTGTATGAGACCCTGGACCCTCGTGCTCACTAAGTCATGTCACCTCTGGGCCTCTGCCCACCTCGGGCAGCTCTCTGCTCCCTGCACACCTTCTCCTGGAGGGCTCTCTGCTGCGAGCAGGTGATGTTACCCCTGAGGGGTGACCTGGCTTGAAGCATCTTCTGGGACTTCTTTAGACCCTCAGAATCCAGAAAGGGCTTCCAGCACTCAGGGACTGGGGCAGAAGTGACAGAAAAGTCACTGGCAGAGGCCAGAGAGGAAATATGGGTGGTTGGCTGGGAGCAGGGTGGCAGGTCTGTCTGCTTCACATGGACCTACAGCAAGAGCAGGAGCTTCCCGACTAGAAGGCTGGGACGGGAAGTGCTCCCTGCCCCTTACTGCATCCACCTGGCAGGTGTGACACTGGGGGAAACAAAGCTCCATTGCACCCATCACACCACTGAGTCCCGGCTGTGCTTCTCAATGCCAAACTTCAAGAGGTGATTTTGCAGATTATACTTTTAGAGAAACAGCTACCCACACAAGACTGGCAGCCCTAAAGATGGCCATGGCAACAACTGAGACAACATTTGGACAGAAACTGCCCTCAAAATAGAACAGGTAATCTAAATAAAGGAATGAACACCCACCCACCTCCAAACTAAGTCATCACTTATGAAAGAGCCCTGAGCAAGAATGCAATTCGGTTTGGCCTTGGTGCTTCTGGGCAGGTGATTCCGTGTTGGAGGTGCACAGGGAGACAGAGCCTGTGGTCCTGGAGGCCCTTTATCCGGGCAGCTGAGCAGGGACCATGTGCAGGTTCCATGACGGGTGTTGGCCCTGGAGGATGTAATTTTGTTGCTTCAGTGAGGCAGGGGCTGCAGTAGAGTGAGCATTTTGTAGATAATACTCAGACCCCAGGTAGATGGCAAGATGGGGCTTTGTGATTGATGAGGAGTGTCTCAGGAAGAAGGATCCTCCTGCTTCTAGGGCAGAGCCTTCAGAGTAGAGGATTCAGCACTTGGCAGATGGGGCCCTGCTGCAAGCTGCATCCTAGAGGGAGGAAAGGACAGGTGGGGAACAGGGGAGGTGGTGACAGCAAGGCTATTCTGCTAGGGTCCAAGACATCCAAGTCCCATCTCCCAGTGACTGGCTCTTCCTCGAATTCTGTAATCCATTCATGGGGGCGAGCACCAGACTAGAGGCTGCACCTCACGGTACCCGCTGCAGTCTCTGCAGCTTATGGGACTCTGGGGACTGAGGGAGGACACAGTCTTTACGTTTCTGTCCACACGGAGACGGTTTCTTCACATTTTCCCTCTCAGTTTCCACCTCTGAGGGTCAATGTCAGTATTATAGTTCATGTCCCAGAGTGGTGTTGCCCAGGCTGGCCCTGATGCTGTCACTACAGAGGCCCTGTAAGGGGCAGGGGTCCTCCTTGGGGCCCCAGTGGAGTCCCTGAGCCCTAAGATTTCATTATAAGGGGTCGTCCAGGTGCCACTGACCTTCAGGTTGGAATGTGGGTGAGTGAAGAAAGTGCTCTCAGATTGGGCTACAAAGAGATTCCACTAGTTTGTGGGTTTTTTAAATCTCTTGACACTTATTTGTTAAAATACTGGTAGAGAATTTACCATAAGTTAAAAAGAAAAAAAGAATCAAGAGTGAGAAATTGAGAACTCTGCCATGTACAAGAACATGATAAAGACACATGAGAAACAGCATCTCCCCATCACACTAAATGCAAGTACACCCGAAGGAGACATCACAACAGTAGCTGTAACTGGCACATGGAATTCACGGTCAGATGACAGATGAGAACAACCACTTTCTAGATTTGGAGTGAAAATTAATAATGTAAAAAATTAAAAATGCTATGAGGAAACTATGAAAATGAAAAAAGTTATTAAAAATAGCTAAAATGCAGATTTTTCTAGGAAGATAAGTAAAGGTTTCAGGAAGTTGAGTAAAATGAACAATTTCCTTAGAAAAAATAAAACACATTACAATGGAACTATTTCACAAAAAGAGCATCAGGTGCAGTTAGTTGTGCAAAAACACTAAGTCCTTCAGAGACTGGATGTTTCAAATGTGTTTGATATATACGTGCATTTATTTCCAAACATCGAAGAAATGGGAGCTTTCATGGTTCTTACAGCAAGCAGGTATTACGGAGAAACCAACACCTGACAGGGAAAATACAAAAAAGGGAAAATTACAGGAAATAAACCAAATTATTAATGCAAATGATTTAATCAAAATGCTAACAGAGAGATTCCAAAATCAAACCAGTAAATAGATACAGCATTGCCACAGCTGATTTGTTCCAGATATCCAACGTAGGTGCCATATCGACAAGCCATTAATAAAATACATCATATTAATAGATGGAAGGATAAAATCTTATGACCTCAGTAGATTCAGGAAAAGCCTTTGATCAAATTGAAATATATTTGTAATAAAAACACACACAGTGTGAACAGCAGGCACATTTGCAGTGCAGGAATTCACACTCCCTCCTCACACACACGACTGAGCCCCACACTCAGCTCTAATCTACTGAGGCGGGAGGACGACATTCCCACACTGACTGGGAACTGGCCACTGTGACTTCACCTGCGTTGTCATTCAGAATCACACAGGTAGTACCAACAATGCAATTAAACAAGAAGAAACCCATGGTTGGATCTTTGCATTAATGGGAACACACACGTGGACAATTCCCAGGCCCAAAGGTCGGCCACTACCCAAGGAGCCTAGGGGCCAGTGCAGCTGGGACACAGGCCTCTCCCTGGGAGCTACAGGGACAGGGGTTCACAGTGAGGGCCAACGAGAGGGTGGCAGCTGTGGAACATCCAGGAAAGAAGTCAGTGGTCACTGACTGAGACGCAGGACGCCCAGTCAGAGTTTGGGTCTGAAGTGACCAGAGATGGTGCCCCCATTCCAGCACCTGGGCTTCAGAGCAGAGCCACTCTGTGTCCCCAGCTGATGGGGAGCTGACTTCCTGTTCTGTCTGACACCTGTTGTCCAGGAGGGGGCTGTGTGATGTGCTGTGAGGACAGGGGGTGGGAGAGGCACACCCACTCCCCAGGGGCTGCCCTGGAAGAACCTGGCCCAGGGTGGCGGCAACAGAAGCAGAAGCCACAGGTGTCCTGAGTGGCACATGGTGGGATGTCCCCTCCCTGCATATGAGAACCAGCTTCTCCTGGTCTCAGGTCCCACAGGCCTGAAGCTCTATGTGAGCACAGAGGACACTGTCACAGGATGGGTGTGAGAAGCAGCCTTTTCCCCAGCTCTCAGGCAGGTGAGGGTCAGGGACCCTGAGCTGCCAGACCTGACCCTGGGAATGGATCGTGGGCGACACAGGGTGGATCTGTCATGAGTGATGGGCAGGGTGGAGGCCGAGAGGGGACATGTTGGTAACAACACACACACTCTGGGCCTTCCTGATGTGCACTGACTCGGACATAGCTGGGTATCGTGTCCCTGGTTCTTGCTGACCCACGAGGGACTCTGTTCCCAACACAGCCTCCCCCTGACACACAGGACCTTCCCCGCATTTGAGAAAACTGCACAATGTGTTGCTGCCACAGACAGGCCTCAGAGGCAACATCCAAAGGATGTGACACATGTTCCTGTCACAGTCCCCTGTGGTGGGTCTCAGACCTGAGTTCAGACCAAGCAAACCGAGAAAGCAGCTGTCTTCTCAGAGGAGTGGGGACTGCACCGGGGAACTGCACTGCAGGGGACAGCAGGTTTTTGTCTCACTTCCCCACGGCCCTGCAGCACTGTGGGAGCACTGCCACTGCTGTCATAGGACTGGCAGTAATAGTCGGCCTCGTCCTCAGCCTGGAGCCCACTGATGGTCAGGGTGCCGACGCTGCCAGACCTGGATCCAGAGAAGCGGTCGGGGATCCCCGAGGGTCTACTGCTAGTATCATAGATGACGGTTTTAGGGGGTTTTCCTGGGAGCTGTTGGTACCAGCCCACATAGTAACCATTCCCAATGTTGATGCTGCTTCCAGTGCAGGAGATGCTGATGGTCTGTCCTGGGTTCCCAGACACTGAGGGCGGCTGAGTCAGCACAGCCTGGGCCCAGGACCCTGGAGGAGGGAGACACACAGAGATGGTGATTCTGGGTCCAGAGACAGGAGCAGGAAGAAGACCCCCAGGTGTCCTCCCAAGGTCTCCTCCCCTGTCCCCTTATCCAGTCACCTGTGCAGTGAGCCAGGAGGCTGAGCAGGAGAGGGGACCAGGCCATGGTGGAGTCCATCCCTGAGTCCTGCCTTCTGTGGCCCCACAGCTGAAGCAGAGCATCCCCAAACCTCTCCTTTCCCCTCTTCATACTGTGAGAGAGGGAGGGCCCACTCATGCAAATGAGACCCCCCAATTTCTGATCCCTCCCTGCGCCCTCTGTCAGGTACCTGTGCCTGGGGATTTCAGGGGGGTTAGGGGTGAGCCTGTGTGACACCCGGGGCATGGCAAGGTCACAGCTGTGTTCCCTGAGCAGAGGGCACCAGGCAGTGCCAAGTCACAGGTCCCAGCTCTGATGACCCCAGACCTTCAGGAACAGTCCCTGAGCGCCCCCTGGTGCCCAGACCTAGACATACCACTGTGTGACATGCTTCTGAGTCCCATCACACACAGACCCTGCCTCCCCACAGCCCTGTTCCTCGACGTGCACCCTTAGGGGCGGTCCTGGTGCCCCCTTATGGGGGATCCCTGTCACTCCAGGACACTTTCATGTCCTACTCAGACTCCTCAGGGTGAGTCGGTTCACACGTCCTTCTCCTGGTCTGGGTGGTCAGCACTGCGCTGCTGCTTTCACTCATGTTGTCTTCCCTGGAGCGGGGTCAGGCCCAGTGCAATGACTGTCCCACAGTGTCGTGAGCTCTATTTCAGGACAATTTTATTTTTTACTGTGATTCCTCCCCTGTTAGAAATTAATCACTGTTTCTCCAAGGCACAAAAAAATAGTCTTTCAATGTCTTTCCTTTTTTCAGCAGACATTAGTATATTTTTATGCATATAACTTTAGCCAAACTTTCCCTATGACCTGGTGTGGGGGAGGTTTGCCTGCAGAGCCCTCCCATCTGCTGCTGATGAGAATAATCTGCCAAGACATGATCTGCTTGGGGAGGAAAGGTGGTCAATCTCTGAAGGAGAAGGAGCAGAAGCCAGTTCCTCAATGGGCTTTTATTGGGTTTATTTGCACAGAAATACAGGGCCTCTATGTCATGCTCATCAATCATTGTCAGGCAGTAATAACAAACAATAGATAACATTCAAAGAAATATGAGGGCTTATTTTGAGTCAGGGTCAGATAGCTAAGGGGGCGTAATACTTTGGGGAAACTCCTGCTATGCTTGGACCCTTATCATTTAAATTGTGGGCATTAGCAAAGTAGGTTTCATAGGATTTTATGGATTCCTTCTTAGGCCTGATCGCCCCAGAAAACCCAGGCTTTCCAACACAGAGCGCCACCCACCTCGGTCATTGCTTCTGGCTTAAGTGGGTCAGAGGAAGTAAGCCAAGAGACTAGGAGACTTCTTGCAGACAGAACGAGGACTCAGGCTATGTCAAAGGCAAGGGGTGAGGGTCCACCACCCCCTTTTTTACAGGCCCCCAAGTCCTTCCCTGAGGGCCCCTTCCTGACCATGCTTGTCTTAGGTCTTCCCTCCTTTGAGGAATCTTACCCATCATTGGCTAACCAGTCATCAGCCTGGGGCCAAGCAGGGTGAAGTAAAAGGGGGCAGAGGCAGGCCCCTGCCAGGGAGATAAGCTTTGTGACCTTAATGGTCCCAAAGAGACAAAAGCTTATAGGACATAAGCTTATGGTCCGAAGGTCCCTTAATCAACCTTAGCCACACGGGATTGCAGCTTCTGAAATCAAGCAGGGTGGTTCCCCACAACCTGGTATCTTCATTATGTTATACATTGAATAAGTAATTAACACTGGTCCCATGTATATTTCAATGAGTGCTGGATATTAATTGTTTTAGTCAGTCTCAGTTTGATCCCATTCACCTTGGCCTTTTCCTAACCTTGTCTTGGCAGGACCAGCCCCACAGTGCCGCCTGCTGGCCTCTGATTCAGGCTCCACCAGCCCCTGGACTACACCCCGCACTCCTGGAGGGCAACCAGATTTGGCCCTGGGACCTTCGGGATGTCACTACCAGGAACAGGGAATGAGTGGGTTTCTCCATGGGGCTGGGACTGAGACATTATTGTCTCTAGATAACCGATCACTTCCAGGTGGCTACATGCATGAGGCATTCACTGTTTTTATGTCACCAGATACTTCAGGTTTTCTTGACATGTCTTCCTGCTTCTTCTGCTTGTGCGATGCCACTTCACATATAGAAACATCTTAACTCAAGTTCGAGGCTCAAAACCTTCACTGCACTCTGCTGATTCACACTGACAGAGAGTCTATGGGATCTACGATTATTTGATGACATTGTCTTCTCGGTGTGCTTTGGAGACACTGCTGTTCCATTCCCACCCCCGCTGCCCAGGTACTGGCGGGTTGTGTCGTTCTCGGTCTCCGTGCTCAATGCTGTCAGAGAGGACGTGTCCTCCTGCTCTCCTCTCCGGCCTGTCACGTCCCTTCAGTGCTATTCTGATAGCACTACTTTATTCTTTCGTGCTTTATTCTTTCCTCCCTTGTCTATATTTTATATTTGTGATGCTTTCCCCTTTAATCTTTTTTAGTCTAATCTTAAAATTATGTGCATTCTAAAGACTGAAATCTACACCTTTACTATAAGCATCTCTTTTGTGTATATTGTTTCTCCTTTTCAATGGAATGGCCTCATTCCACACTGAGTCATAATCAACTTGTGTGAAAATGCCTCCAAAGTTGACCTTGAAGAAAAACCAGAGCTTTCTGGAAATGTCCTTGTGTTTTTCATGCTTGATGGACCTGAGGGTTGCCTCATAGGCTCTAGATGGTAATAAACTGATGTTTTTTAAAAACCTTTAAATAATTAAGGTTTTTGTTATTAAACTGGTGCTGTTATTTAGCTGAGAGCCAGAACCTTAAAGGAACAGGGCTCCCTCCTGTTCCTGGGAATCTGGAAGTTCCTCAACGAATCCAGGAGTCGTTTCTCCTGAGATTTCTCAGGAGAAAGAGAACACTCTGCTGTGCGCAGATGTCAGACCTCAAGGAATCATCAGCACATCCTGGGCCAGGCTCAGGGGACCTGAAGCTCCTCCCTGAGCAGCTGTGCAGCAGGGACCACAGCAAAGTCCCACAGCGCCCCCTGGTGTTGGCAGGGCACATATCTCCAAGTTCCCTGAAGGCCTTGGAGCCCAGCTGGTCCCTGCAGCTCAGCAGGTCACTGACTGCATCCCCATGTCTATGACCTTACTTCCCAATACTGTGATTCTGATCCACTGTGTATGGTCACAGCACAGTCCCTCATTCCATAATGGAGGCCCCACCTGTGCCTCATTCCTGACTGTGAGACACACATGCCTCTCAAATGCCAATGATGCTATTGTTCTCAATGCTCTGCACACAGTATGTCCACAGTCCCCACATCGCCCTGTCCCACTCCCGGTGGCCACAGGCAAGTTCCCATCTATACTCTCCGGGGCCACGCAGGTTCCCCTGACTGCTGCTAGAGTTTGTCCTCACTTTATTGTGTTCTTTGCATAATTACCAGTTATATTTCACATGTACACATGTGGTGAGGCCACTCTCTGATGACAAATCTCTCCTACATACTCTCTCTACAGTAATTAAGGGAAAATCTTTGGTATCTCATTCAAGGTTTTGGTGTCAGTCGGCATTGGGTCCCGTCTCCTCCCTCCCATCTCCCCTCTGCAGCCTGTGAACAAGCACATGTGGACCCTGGGGGCTAAACTGAAACTGACATCTGGACCCTTTGGGGTTAAATACTGGTCCAAGGCCCCTCCCAATTCCTAGCACTGCCGTTACGGGAGACACTAGCAACCTTTCACCCCACTGCACATCCAGAAACAGTGTCAGCTTAGACCTACTGGGGGATGACTCTTGGCCACTGGGCAAGGCAGGAGCAGTTCTGAAATAGCTCACGGCAGGGCACCCCTACATCCGCTGGTGTCGTTGCTGGCTCTGTTTGGAGCCTCCAACCTCTGCCGTAAGTCCCAGTAAGACGTCCTCAGGGAAACCATTTGGTGTGTTTTCCTGAGGGAGGTGGGATTGCAAGTTGCTCTGCTAGGGAAGAACCACAGGCTCAGCTGCTGGAGCTGGACTCTGGCTGTAATAATGCCAACTGTCCTCTTCTTCCACCTCCCATTCTGGATGCCCCGCCCCTTCACTGAGCACCTGGTCCAGATTTCTCCCTGGCAGGGAGTAGCAGACATCAGTTCCATGTGCCCATATGCTCCAATCCCATGTCCTTCTCAAGATGTGGGCTATGTTTTTATTATGTTCCCACTATGTTTCACTCTAACATTTCTCTTCATATATCATAGCTGTATAATATCACTAATGTTAACCTGAAAATTAAAAGCCAATGTGAGAGGCTACAAGCATTTGTTTGGGATAAAAAATCATTGCAAGCCTGGGGCATACTTTCCTGCAGAAAGCCACAATGTGTCAAATCATGGGATAAAAGCAATGGGTTTCATGAGATAGGGCAGGAATTAATGTCATGGATAGAAGAGAAGTATTTCTATTGGGAATGATGACCCAACAAAGAAATTGCTACAATGAAAATAAGCAAAGTTATTCTGTAGCTGCACTCCGTGGGTCCAGTTCTAAGGAGCGTCTTGAATGGTGAGCCCTGTACTCAGGCTGTCTGCTCCCCCGTCAGCTGTGCAAACAGTTGTCTGGAGCAGGCAGTTGCTTTGACCCAGAACAAAGGTCAGGCATTCCTGCCCTCAAGCACCACAGAGCCTGGAGAAGGAAGACGCACAAGGAACCTCCTCTGGGACGGGGGCTCCTGCTCCATTTCCCAGCGGCTCTGCGTCCTCTGCTTCTTTGCACCAAACTGTGAAGTTGTCTTGGTTGTTAAAAGCCGGCCAAGCCACCCTCAGACCTGACTGTGTGTGTGTGTGTCCTCATGGGAATGACCTTTCCTTTGCTGTCCTGCCCATTCCCTGTGAAATTGTGGGTGACATTGGCTCCTATTTTAAAGAGACCTTTGTCTTCACAAAATGGTGGGTTAAATCCTGTCATGGCTTAGAAATGTGGATCCCATTGCACCCCCTGGGGCCATAGAGAACAACCCTCCTGAGTCCCCACCTGTGAGACCAGCCTCTACGAGCAGTAGACGGGGGATGGCAGAAGCAGAGGGTGCACTGAGCCCTGGGTTTGTGTCTCACTTCCCCCCTGCATGTGTCACTGTGGCGATGGCCACTGTACCACAGAACACAGTAGTACTCGGCCTCGTCCTCAGGCTGGGCCCCTGACAGGGTCAGGGCAGCTTTGCCCCCGAGGAGGGACCCTGAGAACCGGGCAGGGGTCCAGGAGAGTTTACTGTTTGTATTATAAATCAGTGTCACGGGGACTTGGCCAGACTTCTGCTGGATCCAGTATGGATAATTACTGCTGGTGACAGCTCCACTGCTCAAGGCACAGGTGAGAGTGACTGTCCATCCTGGGGACATAGTCAGGGAGGGCTCCTGAGTCACCACAGCCTGAGACCTGGACCCTGAAAGGAAAACAGACACATGTCAGGAATGAAGAATAAAGGCAGAGGGACCCCCTCAAAGGGCAGTCTCTAAAGCATCCCCGGACCTGGGCAGAGGGTGAGGAGGGGGAGCAGGAGGACAGGAGTCCAGGCCATGGTGGACACTTTCCAAAGTCCCTGGCCTCAGGCTGGCACTGCTCTCTGGGTGTCCCTTTATCTCCCCCTCAGCTCCCTGGGGGAGGGCTGTGTTTGCTGGGTCATTATGCAAATATGATCCCACAACACCATCAAATTCTGAGTCCCCAGGAGAGTTTTTAGCTTTCCTATGAGCAGATCGCAGTGGTTGCGTGAGCTGTCAGTCTGTCCATTGAGAGGAAGCACCTGCTGTCAGTCAGGTCTAACTCAGGGCACGCAAGTGGGCAAAGGACTCTTTCTAATGGACCCATTGGAGTGGGTTTCAGCCATGCACCTCTGAGAAGATCCACAGCGCCCCCTGGTGATGTCCTCTCAGAAACAGTCATGGTGGATGGAACTGCAGAAGGATGGTGGCACTTCCTGAATGAATGAATGAATGAATGAATGAATGAATGGAAAAAGTTGACCTATTCCTGATTTCTTGCATAGAGTTTTCTTTTTTAATTTTACATTTTGTGTTTTTAGTTCTATAATTCCCACTTGGTTTGTTCTCGTGACTTCTATTTAAATTCTGAGTTTTCTCCTTTCCATTTGTACCAACAATGCTCACTGTTGCCCTTCAGAGGGATTTCAGGGTCACTGCCAGACTGATGTCTGTCACTGTGTCTCCTCATCACAGTCCTCTCAGTGTCTGTGTCAGTTCACTCTCTATTCTCATCAAGCTTTTATTTCCTGCTTCTTGAAAAATCAGGTGGGGTTTTACTGGATCCTGGACTTTGGGGGGTCACAGGAGGAGCCCCTGAGCCCCATCTCCTCTGTCCTCCCTCAGGCCCCCCTCCTGCGGAGCTGCAGCACAGAAGGTCAGGGGGTGGGTGTTCAGCTCCCACTGGCCCCACAGGGGTGGAGCCCTGATTCCACTTCTCTGTGCTCTGACGCCTTCCTGGGGACAGGGAGGCAGTGGCTGTCAATTGCTGGTTCCCTTCAAGCAGGGTGACAGACACACCCACTGCTGGTCCCTGCTGACCTCAGGGAGAGAAGCACAGGGCTGAGGCGAGTTTCTGTGCTCACTCGCCACTGGACTCTTTGGCCCTAGTGACACCAGGGAGGGGAGGGGACACCTGCAGTGCTAACTCTTCTCCCCCATCTCATCCAGTCACCTTTATTCAGTGCTATTAATGCTGCCGGGGTTCTATGCTGTGCTCTCCATGGTTCCCACACTCACCATCAGGGGGCGCAAGGGAGCAGACTAGCTTTGCCTTGTGCCTTTTCATTAGGTGTCTTTACTGAGTGATGAAGTTCAAGTTCAGCTCACCCCTGAGTAGCTAGAATCATGAGTGAGAATTTTTTGTCTGGTTAGAGTAACAGGAAAACATGGTCTGGCAAAGCATGTTGGGGAATGTTTCTTTCTCCTCTGTTTTCTTTCAAACTGTGTGTTCATTATTATTTCCCAGTTAAACTGTTTACTAAAATTAACAAAAAGTCTCCCTGAGGCCAGATTTGTGTTTTTGAGCTTTGAAACTACAGTGGTAAAGAGCTGTCACGGCAAACAGGAAAGTAAACAGACGCATCTCTCATTCTGTCAGACATCACAGCAGACACACAGGGCACGTCGTCACTCGCTTCTGATTCTACAGCCAGTGTCGAGATGACTGCAGATTCAAAATGAACTGCACATTGTTTATAGATCAATTAGTCCAGTGATTTTGATTAAGGTGATGTATTCTGAAATATAAATAGGTGAAGCTGTTCAAATCTAATTTGCAATATCGTGTGAATCGTTTCTCGAGTGTGGCCATGACAGACGACATAGTGTTTCCTAACACTCCAAGGTCTCTGGGTCCCTGCCTGGGAGCTGAGGCCCCAGGGAAGCCAGGTCACAGTTGTGGGAACCCTGTATTTGTTGTCATGCCACCAGGAACTCCGAAACCAGGTCCACAGTGATTTTGTTTGCATTAGGAAACCACGTAGCAAATAGGACATTTATGTTGAACCATAAAGACAGACAGGGGTGGGACCGTGAGGTCTCTGGGTTGACAGCACAAGTGATAACAGAAGCCAAAACCTGAGCCAGTGTTGGTCACAGTCAGGGACAGGACAGTGATGGGTCACCAGAGAGGGGAGGGCACATGTTCACTTCACGTCCATGTGGCATGGGAGCTCTTTGTGGCTGGGGGTTATGAAGGCCTGTGACTATGCTAATCAGCCTCCTCATCAGGCTGGTCCTCACAGGTGGTCAAAGAGGCTGTGAGCACCAAGTAGGAGCTGGCGAAGAGGGATGACTCTCAGGGACCTTTGTCCCAGGTCCAAAAGTGGAGTGCGTCAGTGATGTGACTTCAGATTTTGGGACCATTACCATGGCAATGTTCAATGTGTTTGCTGACATATGTTCAGGAGAAGGTCATGTTGGGTCTGGGCTCATCAAGACCCCCCACTGGGGGGGGGGATATGACACAGGAACAGGGGGAGCACCCACTCCTGCTGCCCCATAGCCCAGTCCACAGCCAGTACTGTTAACATGCTCTAGTGGGTTAAGAGAGGACAAGGGGACAAAGTGCCTGTGGGTTTAGGAAACCCCACTCACAGGGGTCCCCATGGGCCTGAGTGGTGGCAGCTGTGAGAGCATCTCATCCATGGACCCACTTCACCCACGTGCCTGGAGCAGGCTCAGCGTTTCCCCAGCACTAGCAGAGCATCCCCACCCTATAGTGACCCAAACAGATATCTCTGGGGTACAGGTCACAAATGGCCCCTTTAATAATCCTTTCACATGATTTAGCTGAAGGCTTGGGGACTCAGAAAAGGTTCTAGGCCAGCTCTGTGCATGGAATTCCTCCTGGGCCTGAGTCTGTGCCAAGGATCTCACCTCCTAGCACCTCGTCAGCACTACACAATGCTTTTCAGCCAGCCTTGTGCTCAGGAGCCTGGGAGGAAGGACAAGGTCAGTGCTGTGTCCTCCAGGACAGCAGAGTCCCTGCTGTGGTGGACAGTACCCCACTGGGAGGGTCCCCAGGCTCTGGGAAAAAAGAGCTCTCTCCTTATTTCAGGAGAGAAACAGCAGTGTCACGTGCTCTGGTTATACTGCACTTGGGAAACAGGTAACACTTCAGTGACATCATGAATAATTCATTCTGTGTTGGTTCTGTTTTCCTGAGACTTCAGAAACATGGAATAAAACTTTCAGACTAGACCCACTGTAAACCCATACATACTTCCAAGTAAAGTTTGCATATAGTAGAGCTATTTTAAAATGTTCATTTGTTGTGAACCAAAACTCTTTTAGGCTGAGGTTGTTGTCACTCGTCCCCATCTGTGTGAGTCACTGTGAAAAGCACCATTGTTCCAGTTCCCACAGTGATAGTGGGCGTCGTCCTCAGGCTGCAGCCCCGAGATGGTCAGGAGCCCTGCATTGGCCGAGGTGTCTTAGGATCCAGAGAAGCGGCTGGGGACCCCGGAGCCCTGGTGCTTCTCTGAGTCCGATTTATATGCCAGGAGGTACCGGGGAGGGCTCCCTGGCTTCTTCTGGTACCACCATATGTGGTGGTCGACAACACTGATGTCACGGCTGAGGGTACAGGTGAGTCTGGCTGTGGCTCCCAGAGAAGCAGAGAGGGAGGGCGGCTGAGTCAGCACAGGCTGGGAGAGGGAACCTGCAGAAACACAGACACCTGTCAGTGATGCGGCAGAACCAGGGGAAGTTTCTCAGGAGATGGAGCAGGAAGGGAATAAACTTGGGAACTGAGCCCTGGTCCCCGAGGCCTGTCCCTACCTGTGCAGTGAGAGAGGAGCACGAGGAGGAAAGGGGTCCAGGCCATGGTGCACACAGCCCCTGAGCCCACAGTGGGGCTGGGCTGCCCAGGCCTCCTTTTCTCCCCACCTTCTGCCAGGGGAGGGGCTGTCCATGCAAATGTGTGTCCATCCAGGGGCTACCCAGCCCCTCCCTGAGCCCTGGTGCTAGAGCTCAGCTCACACCCCAGACAGAGAAGGATGTAGTTTGGCCTCACCCCTTTAAACATAACGGGGATCAGACAAGATCAGGTGCATTCAGGGTAGCATGACCTTACAGACTATCTGAATGAACCTCCAACACTAATTGGAAGGAACATAAGCACCCGTATGGTCATTTCCCCATTACTTGCAGTTGCCAAGATATGGAAACAGCCTAAGTGTCCATCAGCAGATGAGTGGATACAATAACTATGGGACATTTACACAATGGAATACAGCTCGGCCATAAAAATAAAGTTTTACCCTTTACAACAGTATGGATGGACGTGGAAAATTTTATGCTGTGTGAGATAAGCCAGTCAGAGAAAGACAATGAACATATGATTTCACTCACATGTGCAATGCAATGAACGAACTGAACTAATAAGAAAATAAAGACAGACTCTGAGATAGAGAACAGGGTGACAGCTAAGGGGGGAGGGTCAGAGGGTGGAGAGACTGAGCAAAAAGGAAACAGGATTCATGGACAGGGACAAGAGTAGGGTGATTGTGGGGGGAGGGGTGATTAAGGGGGACTGAATGATAATGGAAAAAATATAAGTAAAGAAAGGAAAAGCCTGGGGAGGAAGCACCTGCTGAGAGAGCACAAAGGCCTTTGCTCAGAGGATCTGCCAGGCCACAGAGGACCCCTCACCAGAGTAACAATCAGTGAGTTCCAGCCCCTCCCCCAGCCCCAGGCTCCATTGAGTAAAGGGTCCTAGCTGAGCACCTGTGTTAGGAGTCCAGGACAGTCCCACAGCGCCCCCTGCTGATTGCAGCCCACATTCCTCACCATGGCCTGAAGCCCCAAGAGCCCTGCTGGTCTCTGCAGCTCAGCAGGTTGCACGTGGTTCCTTGGGCTTCATTCCTAAAACCAGAACGACTTTATGATCTAGAATTCCACTTGTGGGTATTTATCTGAGAAAACTAAAACATCTTTGAACACATGTGCAACCCCAGGTCCAGGATAGCATTGTTATACAACAGCCAACATATGGAAATCACCTAAGTATCTGTTCATGGGTGAATGGGTAAAGATCATGTCATTCATAAGATATAATGTTAAATCAGTGTATCAATGTGCCTTTGAGAGAAATGAAATCTTGTCATTTGACATAACATGAATAAATCTTGGGGACATTATGCTTAAAAAGTAAGTCAGAGAGCAAGACAGATACCATGATCTAATTTATATGTGTAATCTGATCAACAACAACAACAAAAAACTAATAAACACAAGATACAGAGAAGAAATTGGTGGTTGCCAGAGGCTGAGGTAGGTAGGGTGGGACAGAAATGAGAGAAGAAGTTCCAAGGTACAAATTTGCAGTTATAGCATAAATCAGGCCCTGGCCAGGTAGCTCAGTAAGTAAGATGTGTTGAGATGAGGCAAGGCTGTAGGTTCGACCTGTGGTCAGGACACGTACAGGAAGCAACCGATGAATGTGCAAACAAGTGGAACAACAACATCCACTTCTGTGTGTGTGTCTCTCACTGTCTCTCTCCTTCTCTGTCTCCCTGTCTCTCTCCCACCCCCTTCCTCCCTCTCCCTCTAAAGTCATTTCTCCTAAGAAGCCATCGTTATTTTGTAGAGTGTTATAGAAGCCAATATCTGGGGAAAGGCAGACTCATCACATTGGGCAACACCATGTGCAATTCCACTCAATGGACAGGACAATCAAATATTCCTGAGTGAACTAGTGCAGGAACAGGCATATCTGTAAATATCTTCATATGCAGTGCTACGTGCCCCTGAACCAAGCCTGAGTTCATTCTTGCATCGGCAACTCTGACACGTCACTGCCGGGAGCATCACGCCTCCTCCCCTTGGTGATACCTGTCAGTTTCCATTAATAAGGAGAGTAGTCCTGCTCCGACCCGAGCCCACCCACTCACATGATTATGTAACGACAGTGCAGAGCACAGCCACACCTGCACTGTTACCTGTATCCCCCTGGGAATCCACTTTGTCACTCTGAGCACAGTTTTATGTGCAGATTCCTTTGCTGGTAGTCTGATTGGTGTCCCCCACTGTGACAGGTACTTCAGTCAGCAACTTTTCTCCCCACCCCTCCCCTGAGGGCAGGGGCTCATGCCTTCTCAATGCAAACTGATGGGCTCCTGTCACCTTCCGCATTCCACCAAGGGACCCTCAGCCTCCTAACCTGCATGTCAAGTGCACACGTTAAGGTCTATCATTGTGTTTCACAGTTTTCAATGCATTTCACAGCGTCGTAGTGCCATTTAGGAGACATTACACTGTCATGCAGAATAATTCAGTTGCTCCTGCTTTGTTTTCACATAGTCAAATTTAAAACACATGTTCATACTCTCCCTACACGTTTGCCTCTTCCAAAATGTGACATCATTAGAATCATGTTAAAAATGACATCAGCTTTTAAAAGGAAGCCCCTTGTTGGAGGACCTCTCTGCTGCTCCCGGCTTGGGGTGAGCCCACACACAGCTGTAATACACACCCACGCACGGCCTGTGGGTTGCTCTCAGGTTGGGGAGACTGTTGATAAAGATACGTTAAACTTTCACATGCAGGTGTTTCTCTGAACAGAAATTCCAATTTAATTCCATAATGTCATTTTATTTACTGTAACTTTTAATTGAGATATAATTGACATACAAGATTATA
This sequence comes from Phyllostomus discolor, assembly GCF_004126475.2. Lineage (NCBI taxonomy): Eukaryota > Metazoa > Chordata > Mammalia > Chiroptera > Phyllostomidae > Phyllostomus > Phyllostomus discolor. Next base: position 58,683,734 of record NC_040915.2, on the reverse strand, counting down.
TTCATTTCAGCTGCACAACATCATCAGTCTATGTTGATAAATATTGCAAATTCATCAGCAAAATGAGTCTACCTAACTTCCATCACTACACATGGTAACAATGTTTATTATTTCTTGTGCTGCGAATGTTGGGGATCCACTCCTGCAGCTGCATTCACATACACACGGCCACAGCATCCCCGCCCCAGTCCCCATGCTGTCCACGACATCCCCAAACCACTCATTTCACAACTGGGAGTTGGTTCCCTTTCACTGCCATTACCCATGTGGCCACCCCTTCACCCCAGACCTCTGGAAACCACCAATCTATTCTAATTGTATGCTTTTACATGGGCATATATTACAGAAAACTCATTGAAAATCAGAAGACAAAACAAAGCACTCAGCAGTGATTACACTGAAGGACATTATAAAGTGAGATGCAAACCGCTGACTCACCCTTCACGCACAGCACACACAGTGCTCAGGCCCCATGGTGGGTTCAGGGGCCCAACAAAATGTTTTATTTATTTGAACATCACAAGAAAAACTGAATGCAAACCAGTCTTGAAGTCAACTGTCTCCATCGTGTGGGAAAATGGACTTTCAGTTTCATTTAGGACACTCAGTCTGGGAAATTGCTGCTGTGAGTGACTGTGAGGACAGGAGGGAAAGAACCATCCTGCAATCCCAGACAGTGTCCCTGGGGGAACCTGGGCCAAAAACATCAGCCAGAGAATGAGCAGAAGGCACAGGGCTCAGGCTGAGGCTGAGCTGCAGCGGCTGCAGTGTTCAGCCAGCTCCCAGGTGACACAGGGGTTCTTGTCTCACTTCCCCACAGGCCTGCAGCACTGTGCGCCCGTTGACATTGGTGTCATAGGTCTGGCAGTAATAATCAGCCTCGTCCTCAGCCTGGAGCCCAGTGATGCTCAGGGAGGCTGAGCTGCCAGACTTGGAGCCAGAGAATCGGTAAGGGACCCCTGAGGCTAGTTTGCTATTATCAGAGATAAGGAGTTTGGGGGACTTTCCTGGGTGCTGTTGGTACCAGTGCACATCATAACCCCCGATGTTGGAGCTGCTTCCAGTGCAGGAGATGGTGAGGGTCTGTCCTGGGTACCCAGACACAGAAGGCGGCTGAGTCAACACAGACTGGGCCCAGGACACTGGGAGAGAGACACACAGAGATGGTGATTATGGGTGTAGAGACAAACAAGAAAGTACAGCATGAGTTTGCCCAGGGAGCCACCCCCTGTCCCCACATGCAGTCACCTGTGCAGTGAGCCAGGAGGGTGAGCAGGAGAGGGGACCAGGCCATGGTGGAGACCATCCCTGAGTCCTGCCTTCTGTGGCCCCACAGCTGAAGCAGGGTTTCCCAAAACCTCTCCCTTCCCTTTGTACTCTGAGACAGGAGGACCCATTTATGCAAATGATTCCCCGCCCCACCTCCTCAACTATTTCATTCCTCCCTGAGCCCAAACCACCTACCCCTGCCCCAGGACCCTGTGCATGACTGTGAGGTGGGGCTTTGTGAGACCTGTGCACTGGGGAAGTCACATCTCTAAACCTCAACTGGCTGGTCCCAGCTCAAATCACTCCAGTTCCCTCAGGAACAACCCCCGAGTGCCATCTAGTGCCCAGGCCCAGACTCCATTGTGTGTGGTGACCAGAACCCAGAAGAGACAGCCTCTGACTTCCACTTTCTGTCCACTGAAAACTGCCTTAGGGCCAGGCCAAGTGTCCCCTCTTGTGGCTTCCCCATCACCACAGGGCACATTAGTGGTGTTCTCAGAGACCTCCGGATCAGCCTGTCCACACCTCCCTGGGATTTCCATGCTGAGGAATAGCATGCTGTCTCTTACTTAAACCCTTAGGCCAGTATCAAGTCCAGAGCAGTGACCAGCCCCAGGCAGGCATGTCCCCTTCTGTGCAGGACACGGGTTCCTTCCTCCCTGGTGTTAGAGGTCTCCTTCCCTGTGGGTCCCCAGAAAAACTGAGGAGAAAGGGCCCCTTCTCTCTAGGGATGGGGCGGTTATGGGGAGAAAGCCCCCTGCTCCTCCTTAGTGTGTGATGTTGAGTGCCCCTTTGTCCGTCATCATCCCACCTGTAGGGGACCCTCGGTCCCCACACACTGTGAGCAGGGATCCCTCCTGGGAGCCTGCCCTCCAGTTCACAGTCTAAGGTTGCCCGGGACCTTGCCCTATGGCATTGTGTGTGTCACGTCTCTACGAGTAAAGAGGACAAACATGCAGAAAGTTCCAGGAAAAAAGTTTAATTGCTATGATAGGATTTTATTAAAACAGTTTATAACTAGGGACCACCTACACAAATTAAAATGCATGTATGTGATAATACATAAATGTCACCTGAGTAAGATTTGAGTTAAAAATACAACCGTGATAACTATTTATAGCAATTGTGGTGAAACTTGATGGAGAAGCACGGGGAACACACTGCCTTCTGTTCTTGGTTGAAGCGGAGCGTACACATTTCCTACAATCCTTCCATTCTACAGCTGTGAGCTGTGCACTGTGGTCTGAGCTGCAGATAGAAAAGCTCGAGTTGGTGACCAGCCAATCCCCGTGAAGGGCTGCATTTCTCTCTCTTCCTTTCAGACCCTTCCCAGTAACAGAAAAGCCACCGCAGACACAGCCTCCAGGAGAGAGGGTGTGGGTTTCAGGCTTGTCTCTGGGGAGGGCACCCCTCTAGTCCCTGCCACTTGTGTCCAGAATTCTCAGAATAAAGAAATTGCCCCGGCCGGTGTTCCACAGAGGGTTGAGCATGGGGTTGTGAACCAAAGGGTCACCCTGAGGGTCGATTCTGAGTCAGGCCACATGCCTGGGTTTCGGGCCTGGTCCCCCGGTGGTGGGCACTGAGAGGCAACCATGCATTCATCTTTCTCTCCCTCTTTCCCTTCCTTCCCCCCTGTCTCGAAATAAATAAATAAAATCTTTTAAAAAAAGTTGTTTACTCATCATCCCATTGACAGCCACACAAAGCCAACTGCTCCCAGAAGTTTCTGGCAATGATCCCTTGTCTGAGTCATGAAAAAGTGCAGACATAAGGGACAATATACCTCATGTCACAGGCCCTTTTGAGAAAGAAGAGTTGAGAAGGAAGGTGTTGAGCCTGGCTAGAGGTGTCCCAGGTAGTGACTGAGTGAGGGACAGCCCAGCCCTGAGAGCACAGGGAGGTCGTGTCTCACGTCCCCACACACTGGGTGCACTGTGGGAGCAGCCCTGAGGCTGCTCAGAACTTGGAACAACACAGAACTTGGCACCCTGGTGACCGGGCAGCCACATTCTAGAGAAGCTTCTCCTCAGCTCACTTGGTGGCAGATGCTCCAGAGACAACACGTTCACTTGTTTTGTCCCCAGGGAGGGAGGCACTGGCCTCAGGATCACGCAATGACAGCGACCTCACACTTTGCAACTGTTGTCAGCCAAGACGCCTCTGATCCTTTCCTGAGGGACCCAAAGATGACCCAGAGAGGCTCAGGGGGTCCAGTTCTGGCTCGGCCACCACTCAGATTCCACCAGGGCAGCCCTCTGTCCCCTCTGTGTCTTGTGTGTGGAGGTGAGGAGTTCTCGTGGGCCGGTCCCACACCCACCATACACAAATGCAGCCTGAGGGGGACCAGAGCCTGGCCTCTTGGTCACTTTCACACCCCAGTACAAGGCAGGATGTGGAGTGTGGGGCACCCTCTGACTAAAGTTTATCCTGAGCCGGGGTGGGGAACCTCCTGTCCCAGGGGTACAGTTATGGGGAGACACAGGGCTTAGCTGCTGTGGAAGCAGAGAGTCAATTCAGTAGGAAGAACCCATGGAGGGCGTGGGAGGCCTCGAAGGCCTCCAGATCAGCCCCTGGTCATGGTCATTGCAGAGGTGCCCTCAGGATATGGGGAAGGAAATGATCCATGGGCCACCTCTCCACCTGCCCTAGTGACATGCAGCTGGGCCACAGCACCAATAAGGGCTTCAGCGGCACAGGGTAAGTGTGGCCACTGGGGGTGGTTGTCCTTGATAAAAAATTCCCGGATGGCTGGTGAACACCCTCAGCCCAGTTGCTTCCCACACCATTCACCACAGTCCCTCCCACAGTCTATATATGGTCCAGAATCTTCAGCCCCAACCTGGATCCCTGGGCTCATCTCCCCTGGACTCGGCTCGAGAACCTGGAGCTTTCAGAGGCAGAGACCCACAGTGAGAGGTCCCTGGGAAGTGGGGTGCCTGCGAGCCTGTGGGGCGGGGCCAGGTCTGCTCACACAGAAAGGAAACCCGGACCTGGTGCTGGATCAGGAGGGAAGTCTGGCCTCAGACCACCCACCTGGAGGACTGCAGGCAGGGAAGATGTGCTGTGCTGGGTCCTGGGCTGACGCTTCTCTGGAAGCTCAGGCTGTGGTTGGTCTTTGGGGGCACATGGAAAGGCAGGCACATGGGTGATCTTTTCTTGTCTTGGAGCTCCAGCCCCAGCCAGCAGGCAGAGCCGGCTCCAGCTTCAGCACTTACACATCCACAGGTGCCAGGTGCAGGGGCAGAAGCCAGTGCACATGTAGGGGCCGCCCCAGAACCAGAGGAACGTCAGCCTCCGGAGCTGCTCCAGAGCTGCAGGCCGAGCCAGCAGCAGCATCCGTTCCTCCCGCAGCTCTGCAGGCTGCACGTGCACACGGTGCATGGCGGGCCCTGACCCTCTGACACCTGCAGGGGGTCCCTCCTTGCCCCTCCAGGGTAACAGAGGTTTTCCTGAAATGTCTGGCGCTCCTTGTCCTGTCCTGCACAATTGCAGTCTCTGCCTCCACCTTCGCAGAATGACTGTTCTGTGACTCCCTGACTTCACGTGGTCGTTTTCTTATAAGGACACCAGTTATGTGAGTTCAAAGGGCCACCCTACAATAATATGGCCTCATCTCTGCTCAGAAAGCATTTTTAAATAATGGCACATGGTGGAGTACTAGGTGTTAGGATCTTCGCACACTTCCTTTAGTGCACAATTTAACTGCCAACATCCGGGAGGAAGGATCCTTCCCCAGATTTTGTACTTGTAGAAATATTGCTGAAAACAACACATGTTATTGCATTTACAATAAAATGACTCATGATAAAAACATAATCTTGACTAATATGGAAGAGAGGGTTCTTTCCTTATGAGGAAATGAGTGTGACTTCAGCCCTCAGTTTGAACTCCACAGTTCCTGTTCCCCCTGGAGTACAGAGGATGGTGGACTGCTCTTTCCAGATAAATTTCTTCCTGGCATGTTCAAAGGAGAGGAAGGCAGCAAACATTTTAGTTGATGGGATGCATGTACAGTTTTTAAGAAGATCTGATTTAATTTAGTTGAAATTGGTAAAAGATAATGGCCTTGGTGGGCTTCACAAGTCCCAGTGAAGAAGGTAAAATGCCTCTTGGTTTTAGAAATTGACTCAATATTCTTAAGTTTACAGTATTCTCTTCATCTGTGTCACATGTTTCTTGTCAAAATTTTGTCTAAGGTGTCCTAAAAGTTGTTTACATTTCAAACAAAAGTTTCCTGTATTTTCTTACTCCCTGTGTCAGTTTAGTAACAGGCAGATATGAGCTGTGCTGTGTGTGCAGATGGGCCGAGTGTCTGCGCAGTGGGATGCAGGGGGTCCCCCTTGCTCCCGTGCCCCGGGGGCAGCTCTGCTTTACTGTGTCAGCGCTGCCCAGTCCCCACACTCCCAGACCCTCAGGCCTTTCAGTGAATGGTTACTTAGGACCAGGAAACCCTCTTCCCTACCGCCCTCCCTGCTCCAGGCACCCGGAGGGATCTTTCCCCTTATGTCAGGCAGGTGCTCCCTGCTTAAAAAGATCATGAATTCTCTCGCTGCTTTTTGAACAAAACACTGTCTCCTCCTAGGAGAATCCAAAGCAGTTTGGTCACTTCAGGGAGAACGGTCCTGTGGTGGAGGTGCCCAAGGACTCAGAGTCTGCGGTCTCGGACGCCATTTATCCCGGACTGGTACCGTGTGCAGATTTCATGAGGGTGTGGGCCCTGGAGGAGGTGGTTCTGCTGCTTCAGAGATGCAGGGGCTGCAGTGCAGTGAGCATTTTGTACATAATACTCAGGCCCCAGGCAGATGTCAAGATGGGCCCTTCTCATTGAAGAGCATTAGCTCAGGAGGAAGGATCCACCAGCTTCTAGGGCAGAGCCTTCAGAGTAGAGGATTCACCACTTGGAAGATGGGGCCCTGCTGCAAGCCGCATCCCAGAGGCAGGGAAAGGAGAAGCAGGGTCAGGGGAGGTGGTGACAGCAAGGTCATTCTGCAAGGATCCAAGATATCAGGTTCCGTCTGCCAAAGACCCACTCTTTTTGGAATTCCATCAGCCCCTTCATGGGGGCGAGCACCAGACTAGAGGCTGCACCTCACGGTACCCGCTGCAGTCTCTGCAGCTTATGGGACTCTGGGCACTGATGGAGGACACAGTCTTTACATTTCTGTCCACACAGAGATGGGTTTTTCGTATTTTCTGTCTCAGTTTCCATCTCTGAGGGTCAATGTCAGTATTATAGTTCATGTCCCAGAGTGGTGTTGCACAGTCTGACCCTGATGCTGTCACTATGGCGACTCTGGAAGGGGCAGGGGTCCTCCTTGGGGCCCCAGTGGAGTCCCTGAGCCTTAAGATTTCATGACAGGGGGTTGTCCACGTGCCATTGATCTTCAGGTTCACATGAGAGTGAAAATGCTCTCCGATTTGGGCTATAGTGAGATTCCACTAGTTTGTGGATTTTTTAAATCTCTTGATATTTATTTGTTAAAATATTGGCAGACTATTTACCAAATGATAAAGACAAAAAGAATCAAGCATGAGAAATAGAGTTCTCCCAGGTAAAAAGAAAATGAAAAGACACATAAGGAACAGCGTCTCCCCATCGTAATAAACACAAACGCAGACGAAGGAGACGTCACCACCAGCAGCTCCAGGTGGCACATCGGGTTCACGTCCACACGGCAGATCAGAGCAACCACGGGCTCTGGAGAAGAAACTGATAATGCAGAAAGTTTCAATGAAATGAGGATAAAATGAAAATGACTAACTATATCGAAAGAGATACAATATACATTTTCCTATGAAGATAAAGGGATTTCAAAGATGAGTAAAAAGGATACTTTCTCTAGAAAATACACAACATATTATAAGGAAGTATTCCACACAAAAAGTGTAAAATAAAGTGACTTTTGCCACCAACACAAAAAATTTATAACGGAATCTTTCAAAAGTGTCTGCTACATACATATTTTTCCAAACCTTGAAAAAGTGGAAGCTTTCCTGATTCCAACAGAGAGCAGGTGTAACAGTGACACCTGCACCGGACAGAACAAACGCAGAAAAGGGTCAATTACAGACAACAACGTGACACATGATCCAAATGTTCTAACTTCAGTGTTAACGCAGATCCAACAGCAGGCCAGTAAGTGGACGCACCAGCATCACATTTGATTCCCTCCAATGTCCAACTTATGTTTCAGTTAATCAGCCCTCTCACAGAGCACATCATATTACTAGACCAGAGGATAAGATCAAAACACTTCAATAACTTCAGAAGAAGCCTTTGAACAAAGTATAAAAGTAACTTATAGTAAAAACACACACAGTGTGAACAGCAGGCACGTTTTGCAGTGCGGGAACTCACACTCCCTCCTCACACACACGACTGAGCCCCACGCTCAGCTCTCAGCTATTGAGGCGGGAGGACGACATTCCCACAAAGATGGGGAACTGGCCACTGTGACTTCACCTGCGTTGTCATTCAGCATCACACGATAAGTACTAACAATGTAGGTAAACAAGACAAAATTCATGGTTGGATCATAGCACTGGTTACTTTTCACATTCGGTCATGCTCCAGCACCAAATGCCGGCCACAGCCCGAGGTGCTGAGGGGCTGGTTCAGCCAGGACACAGGCCTCTCCCTGGGAGCTACAGGGACAGGGGTTCACAGTGAGGGCCAACCAGAGGGTGGCAGCTCTGGAACACCCAGGAAAGGAGTCAGTGGTCACTGACAGACACAGGATGCCCAGCCAGAGTTTGTGTCTGAAGTGACCAGAGATGGTGCCCCCATTCCAGCACCTGGGCTTCAGAGCAGAGCCACTCTGTGTCCCCAGCTGATGGGGAGCTGACTTCCTGTTTTGTCTGACACCTGTTGTCCAGGAAGGGGCTGCGTGAGGTGCTGTGAGGACAGTGGGTGGGAGAGGCACACCCATTCCCCAGGGGCTGCCCTGGAAGAACCTGCCTTCTGTGGCAGCAACAGAACCAGAAGCCACAGGTGTCCTGAGTGGCACATGCTGGGACGTTCCCTCCCTGCAGATGAGAACGAGCTTCTCCTGGCCTCAGGTCCCAGAGGCCTGCAGCTCTGTGTGAGCACAGAGGATACTGGCACAGGGTGGCGGTGAGAGGCACCCTTGTGCTTAGCTCTCAGGCCAGTGAGGGTCAGGGACCCTGAGCTGCCAGAGCTGATTCTGGGAATGGATCGTGAACCACACAGGGTGGACCTGTCATGAGTGATGGGCAGGGGAAAGGCTGAGAAGGGACATACTGGTGACAGTCCACACTCTGGGCCTTCCTGATGTGCACTGACTCGGACACAGACGAGTTCCCTGTCCCTGGTTCTTGCTGACCCATCATGGACTTTGTTCCCAGGACAGCCTCCCACGACACACAGGACCTTCCCCTCGTTTGAGAAAACTGCACAATGTGTTGCTGCCACAGACAGGTCTCAGAGGCAGCGTTCAAAGGATGTGACACATGTTCCTGTCACAGTCCCCTGTGGTGGGTCTCAGATCTGAGTTCAGAACAACCAAACCGAGAAAGCAGCTGTCTTCTCAGAGGAGTGGGGACTGCCCCGGGGAACGGCACTGCAGGGGACAGCAGGTTTTTGTCTCACTTCCCCACAGCCCCGCAGCATAGTGGGACCTCCGGTACTGCTGTCATAGGACTGGCAGTAATAGTCGGCCTCGTCCTCAGCCTGGAGCCCAGTGATGGTCAGGGTGCCCATGCTGCCAGACTTGGATCCAGAGAAGCGGTCAGGGATCCCCAAGGGTCTACTGCTAGTACTAAGGATGATGGTTTTAGGGGGTTTTCCTGGGACCTGTTGGTGCCAGCCGACATGGGAACCACGCCCGATGTTGGTGCTGCTTCCAGTGCAGGAGATGGTGACAGTCTGTCCTGGGTTCCCAGACACTGAGGGTGGCTGAGTCAGCACAGCCTGGACCCAGGAGCCTGGAGGAGGGAGACACACAGAGATGGTGATTTTGGGTCCAGAGACAGGAGCAAGAAGAAGACCCCCAGGTGTCCTCCCAATGTCTCCTCCCCTGTCCCCTTATCCAGTCACCTGTGCAGTGAGCCAGGAGGGTGAGCAGGAGAGGGGACCAGGCCATGGTGGAGTCCATCCCTGAGTCTTGCCTTCTGTGGCCTCACAGCGGAAGCAGAGCTTCCCCCAAATCTCTCCCTTCCCCTCTTCATACTCTGAGAGAGGGAGGGCCCACTCATGCAAATGAGACCCCTCAATTTCTGATCCCCCCCTGGGCCCTCTGTCAGGTACCTGTGTCTGGGGACTTCAGGGGGGTTAGGGGTGAGCCTGTGTGAGACCCGGGGCATGGCAAGGCAACAACTGTGACCTGAGCAGAGGACACCAGGCAGTGCCAAGTCACAGGTCCCAGCTCTGAGGACCGCAGACCTAAAGGAACAGTCCCTGAGCACCCCCTGGTGCCCGGACCTAGACACACCACTCTGTGGCATGCTGACTGAGGCCCATCGCAGACAGATCCTGTCTTCCCACAGCCCTGTTCCCTGACCTGCTCCTTTAGGGGCAGTCCCGGTGCCCCCTTATTGGGGATCCCTATCACTCCAGGACTCTTTCATGTCCTACTCAGATTCCTCGGGGTGAGTTGCTCCACGTGTACCTCGGCTGGTCCTTGGTCAGCACCGCGCTGCTGCTTTCACTCAGGTCGTCTTCCCTGGAGCAGGACCAGGCCCAGAGCAGTGACTGTCCCACGGCGGCGTGAGCCCTGTTTTCAGGGCACTTTTATTTTACACTGTGATTCCTACCTTGTTAGAAATTAATCTGCATTTCTCCAAGGCACAAAAATAATCTTTCAATGTATTTTCTGTCTTTCAGTAGACAATAAGTATATTTTTATGCATATAAGTTTAACCATGCTTTACCTAGTAAGTGGGAACTTCATTGTTCCATACATTGAATAAGTAATTCCCATGGTCCCGTGTATATTGGAATGAGAGCAGATATCTGATTTTTTGAATCAGGTTCTCTGATCCCAGCTTCCTGGACACAGAAGGGGACAGTGACGGTGACAGTACCACCTGTCACCAGGACCTTGTGAGTAGGGATCCTCAGATGTGACTTCAAGGTCACCGGGGGAAGCAGTTTGGAAAGAAACCCAGAAGGGGATGCATCATGGATTGTGGGGCCCCAGGGCCAGGTGCTGGTCCTCTGGGACTGTCCTCCCTGAGGGAGGGGCAGGGGAAGCAGAGGCGCCCAGGGGATGTGGGCAGGGTCCCCATTGCCACTTGTAAACCTGCTTTCCCCGTGTCAGTCCCGCTGGGAAAGGAGGCCATACTTCGGACTTCCTGCTGCCTCCTCCCTTTCCCAGGAATACGTCATTTCAGACTGTTCCTCACAGATGGGAGGGGGTGTGGCTCTCCTCAGAACTGACATTTTGTGGAACACTAAAAAGGTCGGGGGTCACAGCTGCTCCTTGCTGAGACTGGAACCACCTTGCCTGTTTCCCTGGCCAGTTTCCAGTGTCCACACACCAGACCCAACTGACCGATGATGAGGGCGGAAGGCAGAGTGACCCACATGGTGGGACCAGTTGAGGAAACTGTCTGTCTTTGTTCTCTGATGGCTACCCAGGCCTGCCAGCCATGTGTCAGCCTGTGACAGACCCAGTTCCAACCCCAGGGACAGGCTTCACCTTCCCACGAGGAGTGAGACAGTCCCCTCCCTGGGCACAGGGAAGGTGTCAGGGTGCTGCTGTGAGGGATCTGGTGCAGGCCAGGGCTCCCAGTCTGTTGGTAGCAGGGTCCCGTTGTCCTCAAGGGGCAGGCTGCTGTGGGGTCACATGCCTGGTAATGCCCAGGGGTTTCCCTCCCAGGACGAAATCAGCCTGGTGACACAGGGGTCAGTTATACCTCAGAATGTTGGAAAACTAGTGATAGTGTTACAGGGTGCAGCCAAGAGGGGGGACCCCAAATAGGCATTTGAAATGGGGTCCAGAACTCAAGGTGTCCAGGAGATTTTAAGATGTCTTCACCCCTTCCCCCACAGGTGTGAGTTGGAGAAGGGGCACACAGAGCAAGAACATGCAGGGCAGCTTTGCAGCTAATCCATGGCATGGTCATTTAGCATACCTATAGCCTTTGGCTGGTCACTTAGATATGCTAAATAGCTATGGCCATGCTCAAGGCCAGGGGGATGGAAAGGGACCTTCCCCCCAAGATGGGACCTGGGAGGCAGGTCCCCTGAGTTACAGCGCCTGCGTGGGAGCTGGGAGAAGATTTGCTCCATGACATGGGGTGACACCTGCCCAGACCCCCGATGGCGACCAGAAAAGCTGGAGAAGACAGCAGATTGAGGGCAAGTGTGCCCAAGTGTAGGAGGAGTCAGAAATGAGGCTGCAGAAGAAGATTGGCACGGGGGATTTAAACCCAGACATGGCAGCCACTGGGGGAGAAACCACACGGCCTTGACGGAGTGGAGACTCCCGCAGCCCTGAGAGAGGGAGAACCACATGCCTGGCAGAGTCGGGACCCCCACAGCTTTAGAAGGGGGAACCACCACCTGGTTTTAGCAGAGATCCTGGTGGCTCAGCCGAGGGTGCCGGGAATCCAGGGAGGTCTCCCAGTGGAGATGGAGTTCTAACTGGGAAGAACCAGAGGACTACCTAAGTCATGGACTTCTACTTCCTTTCCTGAGATACGGTACTCTGGACTGGGCAAAGCGGGGAAGGAAGGAAGGGCTGTGTGTTTGTGGGTGTTTTTAGGGACTTTGGGATTTTGGTGAAGTCATTAGGTCACTACTTTAAGTTAGTATAGCATTAAATAAACATTTTCTTTCCTTTTCACGAATCTCTGGCATTGAGAGATGTCTTTCCTAGGGCAACGGACATAACGGACCGGGGCCTTCTTTTAATAATAGTATATCGTCCCAGGCCCCCCCTTGTGTGTTCTGTAACACAGGGACAGGGGAGGTGGTGACAGCAAGGTCACTTTGTTAGGGTCCAGAATATCAAGTTCTGTCTCCCAAAGACCCACTTTTCCTAGAATTCCCTCAGCCCCTTCATGGGGGCGAGCACCAGACTAGAGGCTGCACCTCACGGTACCCGCTGCAGTCTCTGCAGCTTATGGGGCTCTGGGCACTGAGGGAGGACACAGTCTTTACATTTCTGTCCACACGGAGACGGTTTCTTCACATTTTCCCTCTCAGTTTCCACCTCTGAGGGTCAATGTCAGTATTATAGTTCATGTCCCAGAGTGGTGTTGCCCAGGCTGGCCCTGATGCTGTCACTACGGTGCCCCTGGAGGGGGCAGGGTTCCTCCTTGGGGCTCCAGTGGAGTCCCTGAACCATAAAACTTCATCATAGAGGCTTGTGTGAGTGCTACTGACCTTTAGGTTGATATGTGGGTGAGTGAAGAAAGTGTTCTCAGATTTGGGCCACAGTGAGATTCCACTAGTATGTGGATTTTTTAAATCTCTTCATACTTCTTTGCTAAAATACTGGTAGAGAATTTACCATGAGTTAAGAAGAAAACAAATCAAGAGTGAGAAATTGAGAACTCTGCCATGTATGAGAAAATGAAAAAGCACATGAGAAACAGCATCTCCCCGTCACACTAAATGCAAGTACACCTGAAGGAGACATCACAACAGTAGCTGTAACTGGCACATGGAATTCAAGTTCAGATGACAGATGAGAACAACCACTTTCTAGATTTGGGGTGAAAATTAATAATGTAAAAAATTAAAAATGCTATGAAGATACTATGAAAATGAAAAAATTATTAAAAATAGATAATATGCAGATTTTTCTAGGAAGATAAGAAATGGTTTCAGGCAGCTGAATAAAATGAACAATTTCCTTAGAAAAAATAAAACACATTAAAATGGAACTACTTCACAAAAAGAGCATACGGTACAGTTAGTTGTGCAAAAACACTAACTCCTTCAGAGACTGGATGTTTCAAATGTGTTTGATACATATGTGTATTTATTTCCAAACATTGAGCAAATGGAAGCTTTCCTAATTCTTACAGCAAGCAGGTATTACGGAGAAAGGAAACCTGACAGGGAAAATAAAAAAAAGGGAAAATTTCAGAAAATAATGCAAATTCTTAATGCAAATGTTCTAATCAAAATGCTAACAGAAAGCCCTGGCTGGCATAGCTCAGTGGATTGAGCGCGGGCTGCGATCCAAAATGTCGCAGGTTTGATTCCTAGCCAGGGTACATGCCTGGATTGCAGGCCATGACCCCTAGCAACCGTACATTGATGTTTCTCTCTCTCTCTCTTTCTCCCTCCCTTCTCTCTCTGAAAATAAATAAATAAAATCTAAAAAAAAGACCTATTAAAATTTTAAAAAATGCTAACAGAGAAATTCCAAAATCAAAGCAGTAAATAGATACAGCATTGGCACAGCTGATTTCTTCCAGATATCCAACGTAGGTTCCATATCAACAAGCCACGAATAAAATACATCCTATTAATAGATCAAAGGATAAAATCATATGACCTCAGTAGATTCAGAAAGCCTTTGATCAAATTTTGAAATACATTCCTAATAAAAACACACACAGTGTGAACAGCAGGCACATTTGCAGTGCAGAAACTCACACTCCCTCCTCACACACATGGCTGAGCCCCACACTCAGCTCTCAGCTACTGAGGTAGGAGGGGCACATTCCCACAAAGATCAGGAACTGTCCAATGTGACTTCACCTGCGTTGTCATTCAGCATCACTCAGGTAGTATTCACAATGCGGGTAAAAAAGAAGAAACCCATGGTTGGATCTTTGCATTGATGGGTACAGACACGTGGTCATTCCCCAGCCCCAAATGTGGGCCACAGCCAGAGGTGCTACGGGGCTGGTCCAGCCAGGACAGAGGCCTCTCCCTGGAGGCTACAGGGACAGGGGTTCACAGTGAGGGCCAATGAGAGGGTGGCAGCTCTGGAACATCCAGGAAAGAAGTCGGTGGTCACTGACAGAGATGCAGGACACCCAGTCAGAGTTTGGGTCTGAAGTGACCAGAGATGGTGCCCCCATTCCAGCACCTGGGCTTCAGAGCAGAGCCACTCTGTGTCCCCAGCTGATGGGGAGCTGACTTCCTGTTCTGTCTGAGACCTGTTGTCCAGGAAGGGGCTGTGTGAGGTGCTGGGAGGACAGGGGGTGGGGGAGGCACACCTATTCCCCAGGGGCTGCCCTGGAAGAACCTGGCCCAGGGTGGCGGCACCAGAAGTAGAAGCCACAGGAGTCCTGAGTGGCACATGCTGGGATGTCCCCTTCCAGCAGATGAGAACAAGCTTCTCCTGGTCTCAGGTCCCACAGGCTTTCAGCTCTGTGTGAGCACAGAGGCCACAGAGGATCACAGGGTGGCTGTGAGAGACAGCCTTGTCCTCAGCTCTCAGCCCAGTGAGGGTCAGGGACCCTGAGCTGCCAAACCTGATTCCAGGAATGGATCATGAGCCACACAGGGTGTATCTATCCTGAGTGATGGGCAGGGTGGAGGCTGAGAGGGGACATGTTGGCGACAGCACACACTCTGGGCCTTCCTGATGTGCACTGACTCGGACACAGACGGGTTCCGTGTCCCTGGTTCTTGCTGACCCATCAGGGACTCTGTTCCCACCACAGCCTCCCCCTGACACACACGACCTTCCCCTCGTTTGAAAAAACTGCTCACTGTGTTGCTGCCACAGACAGGTCTCAGAGGCAGCGTTCAAAGGATGAGACACATGTTCCTGTCACAGTCCCCTGTGGTGGGTCTCAGACTTGAGTTCAGGCCAGCCAAACCGAGAAAGCAGCTGTCTTCTCAGACGAGTGGGGACTGCCCCGGGGAACTGCACTGCAGGGGACAGCAGGTTTTTGTCTCACTTCCCCACGGCCCTGCAGCACTGTGGGACCACTGCTACTACTGTCCCATGCTGTGCAGTAATAGTCGGCCTCGTCCTCAGCCTGGAGCCCAGTGATGGTCAGGGTGGCTGAGCTGCCAGACCTGGATCCAGAGAATCGGACAGGAATCACAGAGGGTCTACTGCTAGTATCATAGATGACGATTCTAGGGGGTTTTCCTGGGGCCTGTTGGAGCCAGTACACATGACCACCACGCCCAATGTTGGTGCTGCTTCCAGTGCAGGTGATGGTGACCCTCTGTCCTAGGTTCCCCGACACTGAGGGCGGCTGAGTCAGCACAGCCTGGGCCCAGGACCCTGGAGGAGAGAGACACACAGAGATGGTGATTCCGGGCCCAGAGACAGGAGCAGGAAGAAGATACCCAGGCATCCTCTCAAGGTCTCCTCCCCTGTCCCCTTATCCAGTCACCTGTGCAGTGAGTCAGGAGGGTGAGCAGGAGAGGGGACCAGGCCATGGTGGAGTCCATCCCTGAGTCCTGCCTTCTGTGGCCCCACAGCTGAAGCAGAGCTTCCCCCACACCTCTCCCTTCCCCTCTTCATACTCTGAGAGAGGGAGGGCCCACTCATGCAAATAGATCTCCCTTCCCCCGCTGCCCCCAGCACCTTACCACTGATTTCTGATCCCTCCCTGAGCCCTGTGTCAGAAACCTGTGCCTGGGAATTTCAGGGGGGTTAGGGGTGAGCCTGTGTGAGACTCGGGGCATGGTAAGGTCACAGCTGTGTGCCCTGAGCAGAGTGCACGAGGCAGTGCCAAGTCACAGGTCTCAGTTCTGATGACCCCTAACCTTCAGGAACAGTCCCTCAACGCCCCCTGGTGCCCAGACCTAGACACACCACTGTGTGACATGCTGACTGAGTCCCACCACACACAGATCCTGCCTCCCCACAGCCCTGTTCCCTGACCTGCTCCCTTAGGAGCTGTCCCCGTGCTCCGTTATGGGGGGTCCCTGTCACTTCAGGACACTTTCATGTCCTCCTCAGACTCCTCAGGGTGAGTTGGTGCACGTGTCCCTCAGCTGGTCTGTGTGGTCAGCACTGAGCTGCTGCTTTCACTCAGGTCATCTTCCCTGGAGCTGGACCAGGCCCAGAGCAGTGACTGTCCCACAGTGTCGTGAGCCCTATTTCGGGACATTTTTGTTTTTATACTGTGACTCCTCCCTTATTTGAAATTAATCTGTGTTCCTCCAAGGCACAAAAATAGTCTTTCAATGTATTTTCTCTCTTTCAGCAGAAAATAAGTATATTTTTATGCATATAAGTTTAACCAAGCTTTACCTAGTAAATGGGAACTTCATTGTTTCATACATTGAATAAGTAATTCCATGGCCCCGTGTATATTCGAATGAGAGCAGATATCTGATTTTTGAATCAGGTTCTCTGATCCCAGCTTCCTGGACACAGAAGGGGACAGTGACAGTGACAGTACCACCTGTGACCAGGACCTTGTGAGTAGGGATCCTCAGTCATGACTTCAAGATCACTGGGGGAAGCACTTTGGAAAGAAAACCAGAAGGGGATGCATCATGGATTGTGGGGCCCCAGGCCCAGGTGCTGGTCCTCTGGGACTGTCATCACCTGAGGGAGGGGCAGGGGAAGCAGAGGCGCCCAGGGGATGTGGGCAGGGTCCCCATTGCCACTTTTAAACCCGCTTTCCCCGTGTGAGTCCTGCTGGGAAAGGAGGCCATACTTCGGACTTTCTGCTGCCTCCTCCCTTTCCCAGGAATACGTCATTTCAGACTGTTCCTCACAGATGGGAGGGGGTGTGGCTCTCCTCAGAACTGAGATTTCGTGGAACATTAAAAATGTTGGGGGTCAGAGCTGCTCATTGTTGAGACTGGAACCACCTTGCCCATTTCCCTGGCCAGTTTCCAGTGTCCACACACCAGACCCAACTGATGGATGATGAGGATAGAAGGCAGAGTGACCCACGTGGTGGCACCAATTGGGGAACCTGTCTGTCTTTGTTCTCTGATGGCTACCCAGGCCTGCCAGCCGTGTGTCAGGGTCCCCATTGCCACTTGTAAACCCGCTTTCCCCGTGTGAGTCCTGCTGGGAACTCACGGTGACCGACCCAGTTCCAACCCCAGGGACAGGCTTCACCTTCCCAGGAGGAGTGAAACGGTCCCAGCCCTGGGCACAGTGAAGGTGTCAGGGTGCTGCTGTGAGGGACCTTGTGCTGGCCAGGGCTCCCGGTCTGTTGGTAGCAGGGTCCCGCTGTCCTCACGGGACAGGCTGCTGTGGGGTCACATGCCTAGTAATGCTTAGGGGGTTCGCTCCCAGGACAACATCAGCCTGGTGACACTGCGGTCAGTTAAACCTCAGAGAAAGTCGAAAAGTAGCCATTGCGGCTATCTTCTGGAAACAAACCTCCCTGAGTCACCACTAAATGAGCAGGGCATTGTGGGTAAAGTTTCCATCCCAGGGCTCACCTTGGGACTCAGCCACACTCACTTGCCTGTGACCTTCACCCAGGAGGTGTAGCTACTCCCTTCCCCGCCAGTTTCAAGGAGCAACATTTGCTTTCTCCCCACCTGGCCGTGGGGCTCTGAGCACCCATCGACCTTAACAATCAGACCCAGAGACCCCTGCACCCCCAGTGCTGTGCGGCTTATTCCAGCTGCTGTAAGCCCGTCCTCAGCCCCTGTTCCTGACTTTCACTGGCCCCCCATGCCCCACATCATCCTCCCCAGTGGCCATGAGACACCTGCCTCTGTCAGGTTCCTGAACCCAAGGGATTTCCTACCTTTGTGCCCTCCCAGGTCCCAGCATCTTTACACCTGTGGGCAATGCAGGATTCAAAGGATGGCCCTTTGCATCATGGAACGATGGGTCAGGGCATTCCCCCAGGCATGTGGCAGCTGCTCTCCTGGCCTCCTTCTCATCCCAGCTCACACCCGGCTCCCTGCACGGGTCAGGGCCCTGGGGCTCTGCCAGGACCTGCAGGAACCCCCCAGATGCAGAGCTGCCCCGATGCACTTGCTGCAAATGCAGGAGGCAGTTCCCTTCTCACGGGGCCTGATGTCAGCTGGGCTTAAGGCAGCTCATCTGGGCCCCAGGCTGGGAACCTGGGACAGACCCAGGGAAGAGTGAGGACAGGGCTCCCAGAGTCCTTGTCCCACATGTGTGGGGAGAGCACCCTGCCAATCCTCTACAGCCACCCAGACCCCACTCAGGGAACATGAGAAGAGACCAGATGAGGGGCTTGCCCAGACTCTGCTCCTGGGGGTCACAAGGATGCAGGTGTCTCAGCTCCCCTTCATCCCCAGATGGAAGGGCTCTGCATTCTCGTCTTGCCCCCTACCCCAATTGTGGGGGTGCATAGGGCACCCAGGGATGACCAGCAAGGTAGTGGGGGTTAGTTTGATTATATGAATGTTTCACTCTTACTACTTTGCACCGAACATGAAGCCCCCTGCAGGAGAGGTGGGGGCCCTGCAGAGTAACCAGATCTGGGTGGGAGGAGGGGCAGAGGGGCTGCGCTGGGCAGCCTGGGCTGTGGATCTGGTCTGGTCCCGGGTCCCCAGGATGCTCCAGTCACTCCACCACCCGCCTCCCCAAAACTCAAACCATGTCTTCTCTGTCTGTGAGGTTCGGGGTTGTTCTCCTGGACAACGTCATAGGGTATGGGTTAGGATTTGAGAGATGCCCCTTCTCCTCCCTCTAGGGATGCACTCAATGCACAGGCATGAGAGTTTTCTCTGGGTGTTCCAGAAGCTTCCTCTCTCAGCATGTGGTCCCAAACCCCAGGATGTCCTAGGAGGCCCTTGCAGCCAGGCTCACAGGGACACTCACTGACCCTGGGTGGAGGACAGATGACCTTCCTCCTCCTGAGCCCTCAGCTGTGCCAGTCCCGGCGTGTCCCTCTGCCAGAGAAACTGCCAGAGTGGGTGAGTCCTCAGGACCCAGGAACACCCTAGGGTGACCCATGAACATGACACTGTATAAATGGCAATGTGGCCTATAGTGCCGGGAAGAGGCTGCCTGGGGCCGTGGCTGGGGTCTGACTAAAAGTGGACAAGGGCGGCGAGAGGGCGCTGTCAGGTCTGTGTCCCCACGGTGGGCCCATTAGGAGTCTCTATGTGTCCGTCTCCCCTCAGCCAGCAGCGCACTCCAAATGCCTGTGTCCTGTCGGTGTCAGATTCGCCTGCGTAAAATCCATCTGAACACTCGATAATCATTCCATTGTGAAGAGGGAACAACAATCAGGATAATACTTTTCAAACATTCAGTGTTTTTTGCAAAGAGAACATATGTGTACGGGAATTCTGGTTAGAAAAACAGGAAAGTGCTGCCTTCTGCTCCGGGCTGAAGGAGCTTCTGAACGTGTTTTTGTGTGTCAGTTGCTTCTCTTCATCCGGAGTTGATGGGTTCTGGGTCAGCCCCTGTCGTTCCCAGGGAAACCACATGGGGGAACTGTCGCCAAGAACTTAGAGCCACTTACAGGAGGAAACCGCAGCCTCAGACATTGCCCCTGGACAGAGTAACTGGTGTCACCCTGGTCCCCGTGGCGGGCACAGCTGTCAACCCTTGTCCCTCAGTGAGGCATTTTAAAGACAGAGAAATTGGTCACTCACCACACACTAACTAGAGAAGTGATTTCCTGTTACTCAAGGCCGTCTGGACCCAGTGGTGTCTGTCAGTGGTCCCACCTCTGTGTTGCACAGAGTTGGAGACAAAGGGGTCCGTGCCCCTTATGTCACAGGCCCTGTGGCCCTGGGTTGAGAAAGAAGACTCTTCAGTAGTAGAGCCTGGCTAGAGGTGGTGACTAAGGGAGGGACAGCCCAGCCCTGAGAGCACAGGGAGGTCGTGTCTCATGTCCCCACACACTGGGAGCACCGTGGGAGCAGCCCTGAGGCTGCTGTCCCACAGCAAATGCAACCAGCAGCCTCGTTCACTGCCTGCAGCCCAGGGACAGTGCGGACGAGGGCTGAGCTGCTGACAAGGTCAGAGACTCACCAGGGATGCTGAGCATCAGACTCATCCCAGTGGAACAGGGGTCCCGGGCACTTCTGGAAGATCCAGTAGTAACAGGACCCAGTGAGACACATTACTGGTGTGTCCTGCTGAGGGAGACTTTGACACTGAGGATGCTGGGTCAGCAGAGGTCAGCCCCTGACTTTTGGAGCTACAGAGAAGCCTGAGAAACGCAGGGTCCAGAACAAGACACCCTCAGAGAGGGGAGAGGAGCATTTGTTTGGAGACGAGTGCATGTCCAGGACACCCTCGGGGACCCTCTTACTCAGTGGTCAAGGGGCCACCTGTCCCTCTGACATCCTCTCCTCACCTGAGGGGGCTCTCCATGCAAACCCTCCCCTGGGGCAGGTTCTCTGTCAGACCCTTCAGGGCCTGTAACTGGTGCCAAAGACACCAGCATGTGAAAGGCCTCTTCCCTGGGACCAGGATGAATTTGAGGCTAAGAGGGGGCATGGGATGCAGATCAGCTCTGGTAACAATTGCCCTTCACTGGAGCCCAGGTCCTGTGGGGACGGGAAATCTGGGCACTTCCCTCCCGCAGGCCCAGCGTCTCCAGCCGTGGGGTCTCAGGTCTCAGGGAGCACAGGACAGGGGTGAGCACAGCCCCTTCTTTCCGTCCTTGTTACAGAACAGACCCGGGGTGGTGGTGAACTATTACCGAATGGACCCACCCTTGTGCTTCGGGGGTCCCCCACCCTGTACTAGGTTCACTTTGTCTGCCTCCAGGGAGACACATCTCTCAATGCCAGAGATCGCTGAAAAGGAAAGGGATTATTTATTTAGAGTTACACAAGCTTAAGAGTAATGACTTAATGTCTTCATTGAGATCCCAAAGTCCTTTAGAATACCCACAAACACACACTCCTCCTTCCCCTCTGCCCAGTCCAAGGTACTGTACCTCAGAAAACGAAATAGCAGTCCGTGGTCCTTCTCTGCCCAAGCCTCATGATTCCAAAAACACACAGGGTCCCAAAATGACGCATGGTCCCAAAAAGAACCCACATGGCTGCCACGCCTGGGTTCAAATCCCAGCACTAATCTTCCTCTGCTGCACCATTCCTGATCCTTCCACAATTGGCCACAGTTGCCAGCATTCCCATATTTTTCCACCTGTACTGGGCAGCCATAGTAACTCTGGGAAGGCGTGGCTCTGTGGTGTGGAGCCAATCATCTCCAAGCTCTTACGCAGGCTCTGTAACCAGGGGGAGTTGCCTCCTAGTTACACCCTAGGTGGAAGTCACTCCCTTCTCCGTGGCTCAAAGCTAGGCCACAGCTGTATAACATATCCATGATACTAGGTGAAGGTTACAGATGTGTTAAACGACTATTCTAGAGGTTATATGCAAGACTGTTGCTATTCAAAACAACTCCTAATGCTCCATTCATCCCATCCCCCAGCTCAGACTTGCGGGGGTGAGGACATCCTATATATATTTTTCTAATATTTCCTGGACACTGAGTTCTGGACCCCATTATAAATTCCTATTTGACTCCCCTCTTGGCTGCACATTGTTAGACCCTGACACCACGGCCCAGCCCCACAGTGCCCTGTGGTCCCTGGCGCCTCACTGGGGGTGACCAGGAGAGATTGATAACTTCTATTTTGTAAAATAATAATATATGGGATTTAATGATTGTGAGAGAAATATGTGTGTGACGGAGTTAGTTCTCATGTGCTCAGGAGACACGTATTCTCAGGAGGAGGAAGGAAGGTCCGCATGTTCTGACTATGCAGCCCCCCTGCCTGTGTCTGTGACGTGGAGACCGACGCTGTGCAGGGACTCGGTGCATCTCAGGTTGAGCAATAAACACACCAATGGCTTCACATCAACAGCTTCTCTGTGCAAATACTCCAAGGCCAGTGGACACAACTTTTTAAGAAAAAAAAAAAACAGTAATTCTATTGTCATGTTACAGATGCTGGCTGTGGGTGGTGGAGAGTGGACTACACACCTGGGAGATGAGAGTAGGAAACACTTAGGAGGTGAGCTCAAGCTGGTCTACAAGGTTCACCATCCTCCCCAGAGACAGAGCTCTGGGGAGTGAAACCCCAGCAAGAACTTGTCCTTTTTCCTGGAAACAAACGTGGAGATGGAGTTCAGTCCTGCAGAGTGAGAGGGAGAGAGGAGGGGGTGCGGGAAGCAGCAGCGGAGCAGAGGAGGGGAGGGGCGGTGTGCGGGGCCCGGTCAGTGCGCGTCTGCAGGACCTGGGTCCCTTCACCTGTGTGGGCTGCTCCAGGGAGAGAGGGAACCATGTTTATGACGAGGGTCAGTGCTGACGTATCACTGTGGACATGTCATTAGCAACGTAATATTGTCACTTTAACGTGTAATGTGTGTGGGCTCAACACGACTGTCTTTCTTCTTTTGTCCTTTTTTCATTCTCGCCTGAGGACATGCTTATTAATTTTAATGTGAAAGGAAGGGAGTGACAGAGAAAGAGAAACATCAGTGCGAGTTGGCAACATGGGCAAGTTGCCTGCCACACTTGCCCTGGCCACGGACCCAACCCGCAACCCAGGCATGTGCCCTGTGGGGAAAACCATCCCAGACTCTTTGATTCCTGGGATGACACTATAGCCACCTGCACCACAGCAGCTGGGAAACACTTCTGTCTTCATCACCATGTGTAGTTGCAGACCCTGTGCTCATTTGTTACCTCACTCCGACCCTGTGGGCATGGACAGCGGGGCTCCATCACCTCACCACTGTGAGACCCTGGACCTGCCTGTGCTCCCAGACTGAGTCACTCATTCCTGTTCAAGAACAGGACCAACTAAGGAGCGCCCCCTGCAGGCACCTCCATGCAAATGTCTCAATAAAACTTGCTCAGAGACAAAAGGTCTTTTGTTGTCCATTACTCTGTGTGTTCTCATTTGTTCTTGAATTTATTCTGGACATACAAATGTACAGTGGTGAGCAAAAGCAGGCTTGCAGTGGCAATGTAAATGAATAATACAACAGATAATAAGTAGTAATACAAGAGTAAACTGCCTTTGGCCTGTTCACACCTGCAAGCCTACTGTTGTCCACCTCTGTGTGTGTGTGTGTGTGTGTGTGTGTGTCCTCAGAGTGTCCTTCTTCATGTGTCGCCTGAAAAAATCTTACAGCCTGTTTTTTGTAATCTGTGTTAGCCCAGATAAAGTTCATTTCTGAGAGCTCAGTAGGGTTTTTTTCCTTAACCTCACCCAAGGATATGCCCACTGATCCCAGAGAGTGAAGAGGAAGAGAGAGAGAGAGCAAACAATAAAGACAGAGAGAGAGAGAGAGAGACATCAATGTGAGAGAGAAACACCGATCAGTTGTCCCCATCCCATCGTGTCCCTTTTGGGGCTCAAACCCAAAACCTAAGAATGTGCCGTGACCAGAAATAACACCCCCAACATTTTGGTGCACAGGACAAGGCTCCCACCAACTGAGACACCAGGCCAGGGTGACTGGTGCATTCTTATGCACAGGTTCTGGAAATATAAAATGAATTGAATCACATGGAGTCAAGTTCAACTACAACAGGGTGATCCACTCACCCTTTTTAATGTTGGATACGCCTGGTTTAATTAATGAGAGTCTCATATTAGTGTTCCTGGTTCTGCAAGGCACAGGGTCCCCTAAATGAAACTTGCAGTTGAATTTGACACATTTATTGTATTAGAAAAGATTTATGTACACAAAGTGATAAATAGCCTTAATTTGTATAAATTATAAGATTTTAAATGCTATAAAATTGCAGTAGGTCTTAAATTAAAAAATAATATTATGTGGCCATTCCAGTATATATTGATATACAGTTCAAGAAACATTAAATAGCTTATGATTGTATTTAAAATGATATCAGTAGACTAATGATATAATTCTAACCGTGTATTGTGATGAAAATTCTGAAAACAACTGACAAAAATGACTGAATCTACTTAAACTCTAAAAAGTGTACAAGTGATAAGAAGTGAGCTTTCTTAAAAGCTGTGTCATATCTATATTTCCTAGCTTTCCTTTAATAACATCGCACAGATTAAAAATCCCATGTGATGAAAAATACATGTTAGTCACATACAAAATGGTGATTCCATCCCTTCTTTCTCAGCTGACAAAATTCACAGTTCAGACGTCTCTTTCTGGTGAAAATGTATGACTTCGGCCTGCTCAGCCCATGGAGGTCCCTCCGCTCCCTGAGAACCATAAACACCTGGGCTCTGGTCTCTCTGGCAACGCTTCTCCCACGGCATTCCCTGTGGTTTCCTCCTCTTTAGTGCTCCAGGGTCGTAGACATCATTACAGAGTCCTTCCTGTCCCCTCTGTCCCATTGGGACTGTCTGGAGCACTGAAGCATGAGATCATGTGACCCTCAAATCGTGAGGCTGTTCTTAGACCAGGCTGGGCCAGGGCGAGGTTTATGTCCTGGTTCCTCGTCTCAACCTGTCGCTGTGCCGAGCACCGCTGTACACCAGCCAACAGTAGTACTCGGCCTCGTCCTCCAGCTGGGCCCCCGACAGGGTCAGGGCCCCTTTGCCCCCGAGAATGGAGCCTGAGAAGCGGGCCGGGGTCCACCCGTTTTTCTTGTCTATGTCATAAATCAATGTGGTGGGGACTTGTCCAGACTTCTGCTGGAACCAGGATGGGTAGTGCTCATTGGTGACAGCTCCAGTGTTGTGGCCACAGGTGAGAGTGACTGTCTCTCCTGGGGACACTGTCAGGAAGGGCTCCTGGGTCACCACAGCCTGAGAGCTGGACCCTGAAATGAAAACACACACATCAGGAATGAGGAAGGAAGGCAGAAGGTCCCTTCCAAAGCTGGTCTCTGAAATGTCCATGAACCTGGGCAGAGGGTGAGGAGGAGCAGGAGCAGGAGAGGAGTCCCAGTCATGGTGCCAATGTGTCCAGGACACTCTGGCCCCACAGCTGACACTGGACACTCTGGTGGCTCCTTTATCTCCCTCAGCTCCCTGGAGGGAGGGTTCGTGTTTGGGTCATGCTTGATGCAAATCTCAGCTCCTTATTTCCCCACCCTCAAATTCGTGCGTCCTCACCCAGGGCCAGCTCTACCCTCGGGAGTCAACGGCTGGCCTGCCTGTGGGCTCTGAGTTGGTCCCCTGGGAGGAAGCACCTGCTGTAAAATGGACCTCAAGCCAGTGAGTTTGTTGCCTTCATGGTCGTTAATCTGAATTAACTGCAGGCCTTGTTCACCTCAAGTGGACCCCCAGCGCCCCCTACTGGCGATCACAGGTATAGTGTGACTCATTTAGAACAAATGTCCTATTTCTTTCCAATACGATGTAATCTTTGAACATTTCACTTTATTGTTCAGGTATCACCAGCTTATGGTCTTCCATCTTTGTGAATACTTGTTGGTTCATTTTCTCCCAGTTCCTGGAATTCAATGTAACTGTTAGTCTGTTCTTCAGCCCATCTAGTGGGGTTTTAGTCATCGAGTGTCATTTTTATTCAGTAAATTTCCTTCCATTTGAATTTATAATGTATGTTTCATTTCTGAGGTTAACTCCCTTTTCAATTGTTTAGACAGTGACCATAATCTTCGTTAAGGTAATTGTATCATTGTCCCATGATTGCCACCTCTCAGTCACCTTGAAATTCAATGCGGGTTTGTCTGCCCGTCACTATGAAGCTGATACTCGACAGGCAAGGGCTGCTGGGGCCACATGGCTGCTATGAAAAGGAGTGAGAACATGCTACTGGGAGAGAGAGTCAGAGAGAGAGAGAGATTCTTTATTAAACAGGGATTACCGTATGTACCGTGTATAAGAGCACCCACGTGTCTGTGTGCATTATTGACAGCATTATCATACCCAATATTACGCCTCTGGTATGTTATCCTTATACCCATGTATGATGGCCATCCTTATTTTTCCCTCAAAAAATGGGGCAAAAAAAGTGCACATTATGCATGACAAAATACAGTACATTATCTTGGGCTTGGGAAGGACCAAGCACCTTTCCAAACTAACCAACCAACTTCCCAAGCTTTCCTGGGCTGGGTCAGATCCTCCCCCTAACCAATCCATTTCCTGCATCTCTCAGGGATCTGTATCCAACATTCAATCCAATCATATTCCCAAACTGGACACTCTTCAGTCATAGTTCCTACTGCACATGCTGCAAAGTAGAAGCAACCCCCACCCTACGCCACCTTGGCCTCTACTGGGCATGTGACCAGCAGAGGAATTTCTTCAGGTGTTTTATCCTCCCTGGGTAATGACTAGCAGCAATCCTTCCTGCCCACTCTGTGGATTCAGAAGTCACCTGGGAAAGGAGTGGAGCTGTAGCTTTCTCACACAGCAGGCCCAGTGTCTGATTCCTCTCCACAGCCCATTAGGTTCAGCAATGACTGATGCCATTGGCTCCCTTCCTTGATCAGCATCTGGTTACCCATGCTAACACAGCAATGAGATAAAGGGAGACAGAGAACGCAGAGGGGGGCATGTATAAGGAGAGACAGAGACAGAGGGAGACAGGGAATGAGCCCAGGAGAGAGTGGACCTGTGGAAGTCAGGCTTCTCATAACCACACTGAATGGCCCCTCATCACTTTGTCCTACTCTGGTGTTAGAAAACAGTCAGAAAGTCCATCCAGCCTCAAAGCAGAGGGGATCACACAGGGAGGGAGAACAGGAGGCGGGAGCACTGGGAGTCACCCCGGGGCTCCCAGCACACAGGCCACAGGAGGCACTTGGCCCTGAGTCTATCCACACTGGAGCCCTGGAAGGTTGCCCGCCCAAGGGATGATGTCGGAATTTCAGGTCTTTTCATCCTTCTCAGGAGGCTGGGATACAGGCAGCAAGAGCTGTGAGTTCCCCTTGACCCAAAGCAGACCTGGTCTATTGGCACTGAGCTCTGTGCTCTGCCAGCCTCCACGTGTCCCTCCCACTGCCCAGTCTGTGCCTGAGTCCTGAGGATCCGGCCCCAAGGTGGCAGGCACCTGAGATGTTTATAGCTCCACACACCTGAGGAGACAGTAGGAGGCAGATGCCAGAGAGCTCCCAATCACAGGCTGGGAGACTAAGACATCTTGAGAGGATATAAGTGGTTTAGGGTCCCCTCACTGGTGAGAAGGAAGAGCCTGATGCCAGGTCTGCGTCCTCAAAGCTGAGGACCTGGCTGCACCCAGGCCTCCCCCAGGGCTGGGGGTGGGTGTGTCACTGTGTCAGTGTGTTGACAGTGGTCATGGAGTTGGGTGTGGCATGGGGTTCGAGGTGAGCAATGAGCAGCCCAGAGGGACCCTTGGGAACTTTTATTCTAGGAGCAAGCACAGGTGGGGACCTGAAGCAGTGATCTCACTTCCTGGTTTGGAGCAACACAGAACCTGACACCTTGGTGACTGGGCAGCCACATTCTAGAGAAGCTTCTCCTCAGCTCACTTGGTGGCAGATGCTCCAGAGACAACACGTTCACTTGTTTTGTCCCCAGGGTGGGAGGCACTGGCCTCAGGAAATCACGCAAAGACAGTGACCTTACACTTTGCAACTGTTGTCAGCCAAGACGCCTCTGATCCTTTCCCGAGGGACCCAAAGATGACCCAGAGAGGCTCAGGGCATTCAGTTCCACCTCAGCCACCACTCAGATTCCACCAGGGCAGCTCTCTGTCCCCTCTGTGTCATGTGTGTGGAGGTGAGGAGTTCTCGTGGGCAGGGCCCACACCCACCCTCCACAAATGCAGCCTGAGGAGGACCAGAGCCTGGCCTGGTGGTCACTTTCACACCCCAGTACATGGCTGGCAGGATGTGGAGTGTGGGGCACCCTTTGACTAAAGTTTATCCTGAGCCGGGGTGGTGAACCTCCTGTCCCAGGGGTACAGTTATGGGGAGACACAGGGCTTAGCTGCTGTGGGAGCAGAGAGTCAAGTGGGTAGGAAGAACCCATGGAGGGCGAGGGAGGCCTCCAAGGCATCGGGATCAGCCCCTGGTCACGGTCATTGCAGAGGTGCCCTCAGGATATGGGGAAGGACTTGATAGATGGGCCACCTCTCCACCTGCCCTAGTGACATGCAGCTGGGCCACAGCACCAATAAGGCCTGCAGCGGCACAGGGTAAGTGTGGCCACTGGGGGTGGTTGTCCTTGATAAAAAATTCCCGGATGGCTGGTGAACACCCTCAGCCCAGATGCTGCCCACACAGTTCCCCACAGTCCCTCCCACGGTCTCCATATGGTCCAGAATCTTCGGCCCCAACCTGGATCCCTGGGCTCATCTCCCCTGGACTCAGCTCGAGGACCTGGCACTTTCAGAGGCAGAGACCGACAGTGAGAGGTCCCTGGGAAGTGCGGTGCCTGGGGGCCTGTGGGGCGGGCCCGGGTCTGCTCACACAGAAAGGAAACCAAGACCTGGTGCTGGATCAGGAGGGAAGTGTGGCCTCAGACCACCCACCTGGAGGACTGCAGGCAGGGAAGATGTGCTGTGCTGGGTCCTGGGCTGACGCTTCTCTGGAAGCTCAGGCTGTGGTTGGTCTTTGGGGGCACATGGAAAGGCAGGCACATGGGTGATCTTTTCTCATCTTGCAGCTCCAGCCCCAGCCAGCAGGCAGAGCCGGCTCCAGCTTCAGCACCTGCACATCCTGAGGTGCCAGGTGCAGGGGCAGAAGCCAGTGCAGATGTAGGGGCCACTCCAGAACCAGAGGAACGTCCACCTCCGAAGCTGCTCCAGAGCTTCGGGCCACGATAACAGCAGCATCCGTTCCTCCCGCAGCTCTGCAGGCTGCACGTGCACATGGTGCATGGCGGGCCCTGACCCTCTGACACCTGCAGGGGGTCCCTTCTTGCTCCTCCAGAGGTAACAGACATTTTCCTGAAATGTCGGGAGCTCCTTGTCCTGTCCCTGCACAACTCTAGTCTTTGCCTCCACCTTCGAAGGATGACTGTTCTGTGACTCCCTGACTTCACGTGGCCATTTACTTATAGGGACGCGGGTCACGTGAGTTCAAAGAGCCACACCTACAGTAATACGGCCTCATCTCTGCTCAGACAGCACTTGTAAATAATGCCACATGGTGAAGTACTAGGTGTTAGGATCTTCACACACTTCCTTTAGTGCACAATTTAACTGCCAACATCCCGGAGGAAGGATCCTTCCCCAAATTTTATATTTGTAGAAATATTGCTGAAATCAACACATGTTGTTGCATTTACAACAAAATGATTCATGATAAAAACATAATCTTGACTAATATGGAAAAGAGGGTTCTTTCCATACGAGGAAATGAGTGTTACTTCTGTCCTCAGTTTGAACTCTACAGTTCCTGTTCCCTCTGGAGTACAGAGGATGGTGGACTGCTTTTTGCAGAAAAATTTCATCCTGGCATGTTCAAAGGAGAACAAGGCAGCAAACATTTTAGTTCATGGCATGCATGTACAGTTTTTATGCAAATCTGATTTAATTTAGTTGAAATTGGTAAAAGGTAATGGCTTTGGTGAGCTTCACAAGTCCCATTGAGGAATGCAAAATGCCTCTTGGTTTTAGAAATTGACTCAATATTCTGAAGTTTGCAGTATTCTTTTTATCTGTGTCACATGTTTGTTGTCAAAATTTTGTCTACTGTGTCCTAAAAGTTGTTTACATTACAAAGAAAAGTTTCCTGTATTTTCTTACTCAGTGTGTCAGTTTAGTAACAGGCAAACATGAGGCTGTGCTGCGTGTGTAGATAGGCTGAGTGTCTGCGCAGTGGGATGCAGGGGGTCCCCCTTGCTCCCATGCCCCGGTGGCAGCTCTGTTTTACTGTGTCAGCGCTGCCCGGTCTCCACACTCCCAGACCCTCAGGCCTTTCAGTGAATGGTTACTTAGGACCAGGAGACCCTCTTCCCTAAGGCCTTCCCTGCTCCAGGCACCCGGAGGGATCTTTGTCCTTATGTCAGGCAGGTGCTCCCTGCTTAAAAAGACCATGAATTCTCTTGCTGCTGCTTCAACAAAACACTGTCTGCTCCAAGGAAAATCCAAAGCAGTTTGGTCACTTCAGTGAGGACCGTCCTGTGGTGGAGGTACCCAAGGACTCAGAGCCTGCGGTCTCGGAGGCCATTTATCCCGTCTGGTACCGTGTGTAGATTTCATGAGGGATTGGCCCTGGAAGAGGTGGTTCTGCTGCCTCAGTGATGCAGGGGCTACAGTGCAGTGAGCATTTTGTACATAATACTCAGGCCCCAGGCAGATGTCAAGATGGGCCTTTCTTACTGAAGAGGAGTAGCTCAGGAGGAAGGATCCACCCACTTGTACGGCAGGGCCTTCAGAGTAGAGGATTCAGCACTTGGAAGATGGGGCCCTGTTGCAAGCTGCATTCCAGAGGCACGAAAAGGACAAGCATGGACAAGGGATGTGGTGACACCAAGGTCACTCTTTTAGGGTCTAGGATATCAAGTTCTGTGTCCGGAAGACCCACTCATCCTAGAATTCCGTCAGCCCCTTCATGGGGGCGAGCACCAGACTAGAGGCTGAACCTCATGGTACCCGCTGCAGTCTCTGCAGCTTATGGGGCTCTGGGCACTGATGGAGGACACAGTCTTTACGTTTCTGTCAACACGTAGGCCATTTCTTCATATTTTCCCTCACAGTTTCCATCTCTGAGGGTCAATGTCAGTATTATGTTTCATGTCCCAGAGTGGTGTTGCCCAGGCTGGCCCTGATGCTGTCACTGCTATGGCCCTGGCGTGGGCAGGGTTCTTTCTTGGGTCCCCAGTGGAGTCCCTGAGCCATACGACTTCATTATAGAGGGTTGTGTGAGTGTCACTGACCTTCAGGTTGACATGTACATGCGTGAAGAAAGTGTTCTCAGATGTGGGCTACAGCGAGATTCCACTAGTTTGTGGATTTTTTTAAATCTCTTCATACTTATTTGTTAAAATATTGGCAGACTATTTACCACATGATAAAGAGAAAAAGAATCAAGCATGAGAAATAGAGTTCTCCCAGGTACAAAGAAAATGATAAAGACACATAAGGAACAGCGTCTCCCCATCGTAATGAACGCAAATGCAGACGAAGGAGACGCCACCACCAGCAGCTCCAGGTGGCGCATCGGGTTCACGTCCACACGGCAGATCAGAGCAACCACGGGCTCTGGAGAAGAAACTGATAATGCAGAAAATTTAAATGAAATGAGAATAATATGAAAATGAAAAATATATTGAAAGAGGTACAACATATAGTTTCCTAGGGAGAAAAAAAGAGGTTTCAAAAATTGATGAAAAAATATACTTTCCTTAGAAAAAAACAAAACATATCATAATGGAAGTATTCCACACACACACAAAAATATAAGATAAAGTTACTTTTGCAAACAACAAGAAAAACTTGCAACTTGATCTTTCAAAAGTGTCTGCTACATACACATTTTTCCAAACCTTGAAAAAGTGGAAGCTTTCCTGATTCCCACAGAGAGCAGGTGTAACAGTGACACCTGCACCAGACACAACAAATGCAGAAAAGGGTCAATTACGGACGATAACGTGACACATGATCCAAATGTTCTAGATTAAATATTAACCCAGATCCAACAGCAGGCCGGTAAGTGGACGCACCAGCATCACATTTGATTCCCTCCAATGTCCAACTTACATTTCAGTTGATCAACTCTCTCACAGAGCACATCATATTACTAGACCAGAGGATAAAATGAAAACCACTCAACAGTTTCAGAAGTAGCCTTTGAAAAAAGTATAAAAGTAATTTCTAATAAAAACACACACAGTGTGACCACCAGGAACATTTGCAGTGCAGGAACTCACACTCCCTCCTCATACACACGACTGAGCCCCACACTCAGCACTCAGCTACTGAGGTAGGAGGGGCACATTCCCACAAAGATCAGGAACTGGCCACTGTGACTTCACTTGCGTTGTCATTCAACATCACACAGGTAGTATTAACAATGCAGGTAAACAAGAAGAAACCCATGCTTGGATCGGAGCACTGATGGGAACAGGCACATGGTCATTCCCCAGCCCAAAAGGTTGGCCACAGCCCGAGGTGCTGCGGGACGAGTGCAGCTGGGACAGAGGCCTCTCCCTGGGAGCTACAGGGTCGGGGTTCACACTGAGGGCCAGCGAGAGGGTGGCAGCTCTGGAACATCCAGGAAAGAAGTCAGTGGTCACTGACAGAGACACAGGACACCCAGTCAGAGTTTGGGTCTGAGGTGACCAGAGATGGTGCCCCCATTCCAGCGCCTGGGCTTCAGAGCAGAGCCACTCTGTGTCCCCAGGAGATGCGGAGCTGACTTCCGTTTCTGTCTGAGACCTGTTGTCCAGGAAGGGGCTGCATGAGGTGCTGTGAGGACAGCTCGGGGGGTAGCGGGGAGGCAAGTCTTTTCCCCAGGGGCTTCCCTGGAAGAACCTGGCCCAGGGTGGTGGCACTAGAAGCAGAAGCGCCGGGTGTCCTGAGTGGCAGATGCCAGGATATCCCCTCAGGGCAGATGAGAACGGGCTTCCCTGGTTTCAGGCCCCACAGGCCTGCAGGTCTGTGTGAGCACAGAGGACACTGTCACAGGGTGGCTGTGAGAGGCAGCCTTGTCCCCAGCTCTCAGGCCAGTGAGGGTCAGGGACCCTGAGATGCCAGAGCTGATCCTGGGAATGGATCGTGGGCCACACAGGGTGGATCTATCCTGAGTGATGGGCAGGGTGGAGGCTGAGAGGGGACATGTTGGTGGCAAGACACACACTCTGGGCCTTCTTGATGTGCACCGACAGGTTCCATGTCCCTGGTTCTTGCTGACCCATCATCAAGGACTCTGTTCCCAGCACAGCCTCCCCCTGACACACAGGAACTTCCCCTCATTTCAGAAAACTGCACAATGTGTTGCTGCCACAGACAGGCCTCAGAGGCAGCGTTCAAAGGATGTGACAGAAGTTCTCATCACAGTTCCCTGTGGTGGGTCTCAGACCTGAGTTTAGACCAACCAAAATGAGAAGGCAGCTGTCTTCTCAGAGGAGTGGGGACTGCCCCGGGGAACTGCACTGCAGGGGACAGCAGGTTTTTGTCTCACTTCCCCACGGCCCTGCAGCACTGTGGGAGCACTGCTACTACTGTCATAGGAAAGGCAGTAATAGTCGGCCTCGTCCTCAGCCTGGAGCCCACTGATGGTCAGGGTGCCGACACTGCCAGACCTGGATCCAGAGAAGCGGTCGGGGATCCCCGAGGGTCTACTGTTAGTATCGTAGATGACGGTTTTAGGAGGTTTTCCTGGGAACTGTTGGTACCAGTATACATAATTACCACGCCCAATGTTGGTGCTGCTTCCAGTGCAGGAGATGGTGACGGTCTGTCCTGGGTTCCCAGACACTGAGGGCGGCTGAGTCAGCACAGCCTGGGCCCAGGACCCTGGAGGAGGGAGACACACAGAAATGGTGATTCTGGGTCCAGAGGCAGGAACAGGAAGAAGACCCCCAAGCATCCTCTCAAGGTCTGCTCCCCTATCCCCTTATCCAGTCACCTGTGCAGTGAGCCAGGAGGGTGAGCAGGAGAGGGGACCAGGCCATGGTGGAGTCCATCCCTGAGTCCTGCCTTCTGTGTCCCCACAGCTGAAGCAGAGCTCCTCCAGACCTCTCCCTTCCCCTCTTCATACTCTGAAAGAGGGAGGGCCCACTCATGCAAATGAGACCCCCCGCCCCCATTTTTGATCCCTCCCTGGGCCCTCTGTCAGGTACCTATGCCTGGGGATTTCAGGGGGGTTGGGAGAGAGACTGTGTGAAGCCCAGGACATGACAATGTCACAGCTGTATCCTGAGCAGAGGGCACCAGGCAGTGTCAAGTCACAAGTCCCAGCTCTGAAGACCCCAGACCTGCAGAAACAGTCCCTGAGCGCCCCCTGGTGCCCAGACCTAGACACACCACTGTGTGACATGCTGGCTGATTCCCATCACAGACAGATCCTGCCTCCCCACAGCCCTGTTCCCTGACCTGCTTCCTTAGTAGTGGTCCCGGTGCCCCCTATGGGGGATCCCTGTCACTCCAAGACACCTTCATGTCCTAATCAGACTCCTCAGGGTGAGTCAGTCCACTTGTCCCTCAACTGGTCTGTGGGGTCAGCACCGCGCTGCTGCTTTCACTCATGTCATCTTCCCTGGAGCGGGGTCAGGCCCAGAGCAGTAACTGTCCCACGGCAGCATGAGCCCTATTTCAGGACAGTTTTATTTTTTACTGTGATTCCTCCCCTGTTAGAAATTAATCACTGTTTCTCCAAGGCACAAAAATACTCTTTCAATGTTTTTCCTTTTTTTCAGCAGAAATTAGTATATTTTTATGCATATAATTTTGCCCAAACTTTCCCTATGACCTGGTGTGGGGGAGGTTTGCCTGCAGAGCCCACCCCTCCACTGCAGATGAGAATAAGTCTGCCGAGACATGATCTGCTTGGGGAGGAAAGGTGGCCGATCTCTGAAGGAGAAGGACCAAAAGCCACTTCCTCAATGAGTTTTTATTGCGTTTATTTGCGAAGAAATACAGGGCCTCTATGTAATGCTCATCAATCATTGTCAGGCACTAATAATCAAACAATAGATAACCTGACCTTGTCTTGGCAGGACCAGCCACACAGTGCCCCCTGCTGTTCTCGGATCCAGGGCCCACCAGCCCCTGGACTACACCCCACACCTCTGGAGGGCAACCAGATTTGGCCCTGGTACCTTTGGGATGTCAGTACCAAGAACAGGGAATGAGTGGGTTTCTCCGTGGGGCTGGAACTAAGACATTATTGTCTCTAGACAACCAATCACTTCCAGGTGACTACATGGATGAGGCATTCACCGTGTTTGTGACGCCAAAATATTTCAGGTTTTCTTGACATGTCCTCTTGCTTCTTCTGCTTGTGCGATGCCACTTCACATAGATAGAAACATCTTAAGATAGAAACATCTTAATCCAAGTTCGAGGCTCAAAACCTTCACCGCACTCTGCTGGTTCACACTGACAGAGAGTCTATGGGATCTACACTTATTCGATGACATTGTCTTCTCGGTGTGCTTTGGAGACACTGCTGTTCCATTCCCACCCCCGCTGCCCAGGTACTGGCGGGCTGCGTCCCTCTCGGTCTCCGTACTCAACGCCGTCAGAGAGGACGTGTCCTCCTGCTCTCCTCTCCGGCCTGTCACGTCCCTTCAGAGCTATTCTGATACTTTATTCTTTCCTCCTTTGTCTATATTTTATATTTATGATGCTTTCTCCTTTAATCTCTTTCAGTCTAATCTTAAAATTATGTGCATTCTAAAGACTGAAATCTACACCTTTACTATAAACATCCTTTTGTGTATATTGTTTCTCCTTTTCAATGTAACGGCCTCATTCCACACCGAGTCATAATCAACTCGTGTGAAAATGCCTCCAGTGTTGACCTGGAAGAAAAACCAGAGCTTTCTGGAAATGTCCTTGTGCTTTTCATACTTGATGGAGCTGAGGGTTGCCTCATAGGCTCTAGATGCCAAGAAACTGATGTTTTTTTAAAGCCTTTAAATAATTAAGATTTTTGTTATTAAACTGGTGCTGGTAAAGGTTAAGAGCCTGACAGCCAGGACCTTAAAGGGACAGGGCTCCCTCCTGTTCCTGGGAATCCAGGAGTCGTTTCTCCTGAGATTTCTCAGGAGAAAGGGAACGCTCTGCTGTGTGCAAATGTCAGACCTCAAGGAATCATCAGCACATCCTGGGCCAGGCTCAGGGGACCTGAAGCTCCTCCCTGAGCAGCTGTGCAGCAGGGACCACAGCAAAGTCCCACAGCGCCCCCTGGTGTTGGCAGGACACACATCTCCAAGTTCCCTGAAGGCCTTGGAGCCCAGGTGGTCCCTGCAGCTCAGCAGGTCACTGACTGTACCCCATGTCTACGACACGACTCCCCAATACTGCGATTCTGATGCACTGTGTGTAGTCACAGCACAGTCCCTCACTCCATAATGGAGGCCCCACCTGTGCCTCATTCCTGACTGTGAGACACACATGCCTCTCAAATTCCGATGACGCTGTCGTTCTCAATGCTCTGCACACAGTATGTCCACAGTCCCCACATCTCCCTGTCCCACTCCCGGTGGCCACAGGCAAGTTCCCATCTATACTCTCCGGGGCCACGCAGGTTCCCCTGACTGCTGCTAGAGTTTGTCCTCACTTTATTGTGTTCTTTGCATAATTACCAGTTCTATTTCACATGTACACATGTGGTGAGGCCACTCTCTGATCATAAATCTCTCCTACATACCCTCTCTACAGTAATTAAGGGAAAATCTTTGGTATCTCATTCAAGGTTTTGGTGCCGGTCGGCATTGGGTCCCATATCCTCCCTCCCATCTCCCGTCTGCAGCCTGTGAATGAGCACATGTGGACCCTGGGGGCTAAACTGAAACTTACATCTGGACTCTTTGGGGTTAAATACTGGTCCAACACCCTCTCCCATTTCCTAGCATTGTTGTTACGAGAGACACTAGCAACCCTTCACCTTACTGCACATCCAGAAACAGTGTCAGCTTAGACCTACTGGGGGATGACTCTTGGCCATTGGGCAAGGCAGGAGCAGTTCTGAAAGAGCTCACGGCAGGGCACCCCTGCATCCGCTGGTGTCGTCGCTGGCTCTGTTTGGAGCCTCCAACCTCTGCCGTAAGTCCCAGTAAGACGTCCTCAGGACCACCATTTAGCCTGTTTTCCTGAGGGAGGTGGGATTTCGAGATGCCTTGCCTGTGAAGAACCACAGGCTCAGCTACTAGAGCTGGACACTGGCTGTAAGGATGCTCACTGTCCTCTTCTTCCACCTCCCATTCTGGATGCCCCGCCCCTTCACTGAGCACCTGGTCTAGATTTCTCCCTGGCAGGGGGTAGCAGACATCAGTTCCATAGGTCCATATGCTCCAATCCCATGTCCTTCTCAAGATGTGGGCTATGTTTTTATTATGTTTCTATTATGTTTCACTCTAACATTTGTCTTCAAAAATCCTAGCTCTATAGTATCACTGATGTTAACCTGAAAACTAAAAGCCAATGTGAGAGGCTACAAGCATGTATTTGGGATAAAAAATCATTGCAAGCCTGGGGCATAGTTTCATGCAGAAAGCCACATTGTGTTCAATTATGCAGTGAAGGCAGTGGTTTTCATGAGATATGGGAGGAATTAATGTCATGGATAGAAGAGAAATATTTCTATTGGTAATAATGATCCAACAAATAAATTTCTACACTACAAATAAGCAAAGTTATTCTGTAGCTGCACTCCGTGGGTCCAGTTCTAAGGAACGTCTTGAATGGTGAGCCCTGTACTCAGGCTGTCTGCTCCCCCGTCAGCTGTGCCAACAGTTGTCGGGAGCAGGCAGTTGCTTTGACCCAGAACAAAGGTCAGGCATTCCTTCCCTCAAGCACCACAGAGGCTGGAGAAGGAAGACGAACACGAAACCTCCTCTGGGACGGGGGCTCCAGCTCCATTTCCCAGTGGCTCTGCCTCCTCTGCTTCTTTGCACCCGATTGTGAAGTTGTCTTGGTTGTTAAAAGCCGGCCAAGCCACCCTCAGACCTGACTGTCTGTGTGTGTGTGTCCTGGTGGGAATGACCTTTCCTTTGCTGTCCTGCCCATTCCCTGTGATATTGTGGGTGACATTGGCTCCTATTTTAAAGAGGACTTTGTCTTCATGAAATGGTGGGTTAAATCCTGTCATGGCTTAGAAATGCGGATCTGATTGCACCCCCTGGGGCTGTAGAGAACAACCCTCCTGAGCCCACATTCCCTAGACCAACTTCTGTGAAGAGGACACGGGGTGGTAGAAGCAGAGGGTGCACTGAGCTCTGGGTTTTTGTCTCACTTCCCCCCTGCATGTGTCACTGTGCTGATAGCCACCGTGCCACAGAAAACAATAGTACTCGGCCTCGTCCTCAGGCTGGGCCCCCGACAGGGTCAGGGCAGCTTTGGCCCCGAGGAGGGACCCTGAGAACCGGGCAGGGATCCAGGAGTGTTTGCTGTTTGTATTATAAATCAGTGTGGTGGTGACTTGGCCAGACTTCTGCTGGATCCATTGTGGATAGTTATTGCTGGTGACAGCTCCAGTGCTGGAGGCACAGGTGAGAGTGACTGTCCCTCCTGGGGACACAGTCAGGGAGGGCTCCTGAGTCACCACAGCCTGAGACCTGGACCCTGAAATAAAAACAGACACATGTCAGGGATGAAGAGTAAAGGCAGAGGGACCCCCTCAAAGGCTGGTCTCTAAAGCATCCTCGGACCTGGGCAGAGGGTGAGGAGGGGGAGCAGGAGGACAGGAGTCCAGGCCATGGTGGACACTTTCCAAAGTCCCTGGCCTCAGGCTGGCACTGCTCTCTGGGTGTCCCTTTATCTCCCCCTCAGCTCCCTGGGGGAGGGCTGTGTTTGCTGGGTCATTATGCAAATATGATCCCACAACACCATCAAAGCCTGAGTCCCCAGGAGAGTTTTTGGCTTTCCTGTGAACAGATCGCAGTGGTTGCGTGAGCTGTCAGTCTGTCCCTTGAGAGGAAGCACCTGCTGTCAGTCAGGTCTAACTCAGGGCACGCAAGTGGGCAAAGAACTCTTTTTAATGGACCCATTTGAGTGGGTTTCAGCCATGCCCCTGTGAGAAGACCCACAGCGCCCGCTGGTGATGTCCTCTCAGAAACAGTCATGGTGGATGGAACTGCAGAAGGATGGTGGCACTTCCTGAATGAATGAATGAATAAATGAATGGAAAAAGTTGACCTATTCCTGATTTCTTGCATAGAGTTTTCTTTTTTAATTTTACATTTTGTGTTTTTAGTTCTATAATTCCCACTTGGTTTGTTCTCGTGACTTCTATTTACATTCGTAGTTTTCTCCTTTCCATTTGTACCAAGAACGCTCACTGTTGCCCTTCAGAGGGATGTCAGGGTCACTGCCAGACTGGTGTCTGTCACTGTGTCTCCTCATCATAGTCCTCTCAGTGTCTGTGTCAGGTCACTCTCTATTCTCATCAAGTTTTTACCTCCTGCTTCTTGAAAAATCAGGTGGGGTTTTACTGGATCCAGGACTTTGGGGGGTCACAGGAGGAGCCCCTGAGTCCCATCTCCTCTGTCTTCCCTCAGGCCCCCCTCCTGCGGAGCTGCAGTGCAGAAGGTCAGGGGGTGGGTGTTCAGCTCCCACTGGCCCCACAGGGGTGGAGCCCTGATTCCACTGCTCTGTGCTCTGACGCCTTCCTGGGGACAGTGAGGCAGTGGCTGTCACCTGCTGGTTCCCTTCATGCAGGGTGACAGACACACCCACTGCTGGCCCCTGCTGACCTCAGGGAGAGAAGCACAGGGCTGAGGCGAGTTTCTGTGCTCACTCCCCACTAGACTCTTTGGCCCTAGTGACACCAGGGAGGGGAGGGGACACCTGCAGTGCTAACTCTTCTCCCCCATCTCATCCAGTCACCTTTATTCAGTGCTGTTAGTGCTGGTGGGGTTCTATGCTGTGCTCTCCATGGTTCCCACGCTCACCATCAGGGGGCGCAAGGGAGCAGACTCGCTTTGCCTTGTGCCTTTTCATTAGGTGTCTTTACTGAGTGATGAAGTTCAAGTTCAGCTCACCCCTGAGTAGCTAGAATCATGAGTGAGAATTTTTTGTCTGGTTAGAGTAACAGGAAAACATGGTCTGGCAAAGTATGTTGGGGAATGTTTCTTTCTCCTCTGTTTTCTTTCAAACTGTGTGTTCATTATTATTTCCCAGTTAAACTGTTTACTAAAATTAACAAAAAGTCTACCTGAGGCCAGATTTGTGTTTTTGAGCTTTGAAACTACAGCGGTAAAGAGCTGTCACGGCAAACAGGAAAGTAAACAGACGCATCTCTCATTCTGTCAGACATCACAGCAGACACACAGGGCACGCCGTCACCCGCTTGTGATTCTACATCCAGTATTGAGATTACTGCAGATTCAAAATGAACTGCACATTGTTTATAGATCAATTAGTCCAGGGATTTTGATTATGGTAATGTATTCTGAAATATAAATAGGAGAAGCTGTTCAAATCTAATTTGCAATAACGAGTGAATCGTTTCTCCAGTGTGGCCATGACAGACAACATAATGGTTCCTAACACCCCGACGTCTCTGGGTCCCTGCCTGGGAGCCGAGGCCCCAGGAAAGCCAGGTCACAGGTGTGGGAACGCTGATTTTCTTATCATGCGACCAGGAACTCTGAAACCAGGTACACAGTGATCCTGTTTGCATTAGGAAACCAGGTAGCAAATGAGGCATTTATGTCGAGCCCGTAAAGACAGACAGGGGTGGGACCGTGAGGTCTCTGGGTTGACAGCACCAGTGATAACAGAAGCCAAAACCCAAACGAGTATTGGTCCCAGTCCGGGACAGGACAGTGATGGGTCACCAGAGAGGGGAGGGCAGATGTTCACTTCACGTCCATGTGGCATGGGAGCTCTTTGTGGCCGGGGGTTATGAAGGCCTGTGACTATGCTAATCAGCCTCCTCATCAGGCTGGTCCTCACAGGTGGTCAAAAGGCCAAAAGCACCAAGTAGGAGCTGGTGAAGAGGGATGACTCTCAGGGACCTTTGTCCCAGGTGCCAAAGTAGAGTAGCTGATCTGACTTGAGATTTTGGGACCATTACCATGGCAATGCTCAGAGTTTGCTGACATATGTTCAGGAGAAGGTCACATCAGATCTGGACTCAACAAGAGCTTTATGGGGGGTCAAAGGGTGTGACTCAGGAACAGAGTGGGGAGCACCCGCTCCTACTGCCCCACAGCCCAGCCCCCACCCTGGACTGTTGCCACAGTCCAGTGGGGTGCAAGAGTAAAGGGGGACATAGCCAATGTCTGTGGGCTCAGGAAACCCCACTCACAGGGGTCCCCATGGTCCTGAGTGGTGGCAGCTGTGAGAACATCTCATCCATGGACCCACTTCACCCACATGCCTGGAGCAGGCTCAGCATTTCCCCAGCACTAGCAGAGCATTCTCACCCTATTGTGACCCAAACAGATGTTTCTGGGCCACAAGCCACTAGTGGCCCCTTGGATAACCCTCTTGCAAGATTCAGCTGAAGGCTTAGGGACTCAGCAAAGACTCCAGGCCAGCTCTGTGCATGGAATTCCTCCTGGGCGTGAGTCTGTGCCAAGGATCTCACCTCCTAGCACCTCGTCAGTGCCACGCAATGCTTTGCAGCCAGCCTTGTGCTCAGGAGCCTGGGAGGAAGGACAAGGTCAGTGCTCTGCCCTCCAGGACACCAGAGTCCCTGCTGTGGTGGACAGTACCCCACTGGGAGGGTTCCCAGGATCTGGGAAAAAAAGTGCTCTCTCCTTATTTCAAGAGAGAAACATCAGTGTCAAATGCTCTGTTTATATTACCTTTGGGAAACAGGTAACATTTCAGTAACATCATGAATAATTTATTCTGTGTTGGTTCTGTTTTCCTGAGACTTCAGAAACATGGACTAAAAAATACAGACTAGACCTACTGTAAACCTGGAGACACTTTCAAGTAAGTTTGCAAATAGAGGAGTTGTTTTTCAATGCTCATTTGCTTGAACCAAAACTCTGTTAGGCTGAGGTTTTTGTCCTACTTCCCCATCTGTGTGTGTCACTGTGAGGAGCATTATTGTACCCAATCGTACAGTAATAGTCGGCCTCGTCCTCAGGCTGCAGCCCAGAGATGGTCAGGAGCCCTGCATTGGTCGAGGTGTCTTTGGATCCAGAGAAGCGGCTGGGGACCCCGGAGCCCTGGTGCTTGCTTGAGTCTGAGTAGTAGTACAGCAGATACCGGGGAGGGCTCCCTAGCTTCTGCTGGTACCAGTATATGTAGTAGCTGCCAACACTGGAGCCACTGCTGAGGGTGCAGGTGAGTCTGGCTGTGGCTCCAGGAGATGCCAAGAGGGAGGGCGGCTGAGTCAGCACAGGCTGGGAGAGGGAACCTGCAGACACAGACACAAGGTCAGGGAACAGAAGAGTCAGGGTGCATTATCTCTGGGTTGGTCTCTGAGGCCTGTCCCTACCTGTGTCACAGGTGGGCACAGGTAACCAGGTTCTTAGTGATCGAGGACAAAGAATTGAACCGAACACACAAAGTTTATAGCATAAAGAAAGAGGGAAGATTTATTAAGTGATAGTACACTCCACAGGACACGGGAGTGGGCCAGCTCTGAGCAGAGAAAAAGAGGGGCACGTGGGCTGGGGGATTCTATTCTTATAGGGCAGAAGCCCCCTTGCTCATCTTTGGCGGGCTTTTCCTGCGCAGGTACAAGGAGTTGGATTTCAAAGCTACTGCGCATGTGGTTTCCCATGATCTTCCCCGACTGGCCACCAGGGAAGAGAGTCCTAAAATGCTAGGGAATTAATTCCCGTTTCTCCTGGGGTCCCCCTGTACTAGGTTCATCTTTCTCTAAGCCAGAGAATTATAGTTCTCCATGCTAGAGATTGGTGAAAAAGAAAAGAGTTATTTATTCAAGTTATACAAACTAAAAGTAATGACTTAATGTCTTTGTTAAAATCCCAAAGTTCTTTGAAACACCCACAAACACACAGTCCTTCCTTCCCCCCTTTGCCCAGTCTGGGGTACCGTATCTCAGGAGAAGAAATAGAAGTCCGTGGCTTAGGCAGCTCCTGGTTTTTCCTAGTAATTTGTGCTCAGCTGGCAGTCTTTCCTTAGTTCCCAGTACCACTGGTTGTGTTGCCAGGATCGCCAGCTAAAGCCGCGTGGTGATTCTTTCCATGGCTGGGGGGGGGGGGGGGGGATCTCTCTTTCTGGGAGAGTGACGGCGGCAGCGGTGGTGGCGGCGGCGGCAGCAGCACCGAGAGGGCTAGCGCGGAGCTCATTGTGTCTTGGCCAGAGCAGGTGGCTGCAAGGTTAGCTGAGCCCGAGAGCGGTGAGAGCACGGGCGCAGCTTGCGGAGGCCTGGCGGTGGCTGCGGCGGCCGGGCAGTGATCTGGTGCTCCTGAGTCACTTACTGGTGGCCCCTTCTCTCGGCCTCGGCTGCAGAGCTGGCTGGGGCTCGGAGCCGGGTGGTAGAGGAGCTGCAGGCGGCTGCATCCCGGACGGTGTCTGCACGGCTGCGGGAGTCCCCGCTCTGCTGAAGCCGCATGGTACTCTCCTCAATGGCCGCCAAGTCTGGGTTTTTAAATCCCGCGCCAATCTTCTTCTGCAGCCCCATTTCCGACTCCTCCTACACTCGGCCTCACATGCCAGAACTCTCAAAGCCTTCCAGCTTTACTGGACTGCCATTGTGGGTCTGGGCAGGTGTGGCCCCATGTTATGGAACCAATCATTTCCAAGTTCTCACGCAGGTACAGGCGCAGTAACCAGGGGGAGTTGCCTCCCAGGCTCCGTAACTAGGGAAAGTTACTTCCATTTCCCTGGCTTAGAGCTTGGCCAGAGCTATTTAACATATCTATGCAACCAGCCAAAGGCCATAGATATGTTAAAAGAC
Organism: Phyllostomus discolor; assembly: GCF_004126475.2. Lineage (NCBI taxonomy): Eukaryota > Metazoa > Chordata > Mammalia > Chiroptera > Phyllostomidae > Phyllostomus > Phyllostomus discolor. Next base: position 58,640,277 of record NC_040915.2, on the reverse strand, counting down.
CACGCCAGAGGGTAGCTGCAAGGCTGTTGCTATGGGAAACAGCTCTAAATGGCCCTGCTCCATTTGTCCCTTCCCCTGGGGTGGGGGGTGAGGACATTCTATATATTTTTCTAATATTTCCTGGACACCTTGAGTTCTGAACCCCATTCCAAATCTCTATTTGGGGACCCTTTGGCTGCACCCTCCTACACCTGTGCAGTGAGAGAGGAGCACGAGGAGGAGAGGAGTCCAGGCCATGGTGCACACAGCCCCTGAGCCCAAGGTGGTGCTGGGCTGCCCAGGCCTCCTTTTTTCCCCACCCTCTGCCAGGGGAGGGGCCATCCATGCAAATGTGTGTTCATCCAGGGGATGCCCAACCCCTCCCTGAGCCCTGGTGCTGGAGCACAGCTCACACTCCAGACAGAGGTAGATGTATGTTGGCTTCACCCCTGAAGAATCACAGGGATCAGACAAGATCAGGTGCATTCAGGGTAGCATGGCCTTACAGAGTATCTGAATGAACCTCAATCACTAATTTGAAAGGACATAAGCCCCCCTATGTCCATTGCCCCATTACTTACACTCACCAAGATACGGAAGCAGCCTAAGTGTCCATCAGCAGATGAGTGGATAAAACAGCTATGGGACATTTACACGATGGAATACTATTCGGCAGTAAAAAAAAAAAAGAAAGTTTTACCCTTTACAACAGTATGGATGCACCTGGAAAATATTAGGCTGTGTAAATAAGCCAGTCAGAGAAAGACAAATACCATATGATTTCACTCACATATAGAATCCAATGAACACCCTGAACTCACAGGAAAACAGAGACACACTCTGAGATAGAGACCAGGGTGAGAGCTAAGAAAGGAGTCAGAGGGTAGAGGGACTGAGCAAAAAGGGAAAAGGAAAGGACACATGGATGTGGACAAGAGTAATGTGATTGTGGGGGAGGGGTGATTAAGGGAGAATGAATGGCAATGGGAAAATATCATTAAAGACAGAAAAGGCCTGGGGAGGAAGCACCTGCTGAGAGAGCACAAAGGTCTTTGCTCAGAGGATCTGCCAGGTCAGAGAGGACCCCTCACCAGAGTAACAATCAGTGAGTTCCAGCCCCTCCCCCAGTCCCAGGCTCCACTGAGTAAGGGCCCTAGCTGAACAGCTGTGTAAGGAGCACAGTATGGTCCCACAGCGCCCCCTGCTGGTTGCAGGGCACACACTTCACCATGG